>NC_142953.1:2603958-2623958 GCF_046866305.1 Octopus bimaculoides | reverse complement strand
CATTAGTGTGTGTGTGTTTCCGTAAGTGTGATAAATCAGTCTCAAGATGACATGATAGAGAATCTGATGTTGATGCTCACACATTTATTATACACACACACACATATAGATGCACACATACACACATACACACACACACACACACAGAGTCATCCACCCCGAGTGATCTTCATTGTGAAACATTACATTATATAATGGTGAATATTTGCCAGCTGTTGATATCCATGGGTCTGACCAAAGAACTCTCATCTGATTGCCAGATGGCTCTCATCCACGCCTCTCTTTGGCTCCTTCCCTGCCCCATGTATATTCTCTATCCACAGATTTTTCTCTCTTTCTTTGTCTTTTTCCTCTCCTTTTATCTCTCTTAAAGATGTTCACATTAATGGCATTCTCTTTCCAAAAAAAGAAAAAGAAAAAGGAAAAAGTCTAATAAATGTGTAAAGAGCAAACCTTTTAATTGTGGGCAGGAACTATATATATAAACATATACATACATTATACATATATATATATATATATATATATATATATACATATATATATATGGCGGTGTCCCAGCATGGCCACAGCTCATGAGCTGAAACTAGATAAAATGAAAAAAATTTTTTTAAATGATATATATATATATATATAATAATAATACAAATGAATTGTGAGCATATGCATATATACATACCTACATCTACATGTATATATAGATGCATATCTGGGTACAGGACGTCAATATTCTTTTATTCTTTTACTCATTTCAACCATGCGGCTGCAGTCATGCTGGAGCACCACCGTAGTCTTTCTGATTTCCTCAGTCTGGGGTGTTTCACATCACCACTCCTGTATGTGCCTTTGTCCCTGCTGTTGGTCCATTTGATGTATAAGGGAGTTTGATTCTGCTGCCCTCGTCTGTACCTCATGTTGAGCTGTTGGTTCATCCAGCATTGTGGAAAAGAGGATGTCGAGTTCCTTTTTGGAAGACATATCTACTTCCACCTTATGCAGATTTCTTAATTTTTGTGGCAGGGCATTGAAGAGCTGTGGGCCTTTGAACCCTAGACTATTGCAGTACCTGGTCCTGAATTTAGATGGAGTGGATGTTACCTTTGGCATAATGATGATGATGATGATGATGATGACCTTATGATCATGAGCTAAATGCCCTAACCAGCAAGCCACAAGCCTTCACTGTGAAAACCCATAATGGGCCTTGTGCTTCTGTGTCATTTTGCTTCGTCATCTATGAACACCAAATCAGTCATTTACATCTCAATAAGAGCGAAATTATTCTTATTGAAACAGCAATACATATGTTTGCTGATGTGCATAAATGTTTGTCAAGCTAGAATTAAATAGATAATGTTTCATGAAGCAGCATTGAATAAAATATATTCATGTAAATTCATATTTAACACATTTGGGTACATTTTGATGTGAGGAGACCATTTGTTGCCAAAATAATCCCAAGAGAAAATTCTACTCCTAGAAATGTGTTTGTCTCCCCTACCACCACTTCTTGACAACCACTGTTGGTTTGCTTATGTCCCTGTAATCTAGCAGTTCAGCAAAAGAGACTGGTACAATAAATGTCAGAATTTCAAAAAAAAAAAAAAAAATCGTACTGTGGCCAATTTGATTAAACCCCTTGAGGTGGTGCTCCAGCATGGCTGTAGTCCAATGACTGAAACAAGTAAAAGTTTCTTTGAATTTTAATCCTACCACACATGGGAGTCTGATAGCAGCCTTGTCCTGCCATGCCAAACTTTTCTCATAAGTCCCTAAGTCCTGGTTGCAGCCACTTGGTATATAATATATATATACATATATACATATATATATATATATATATATATATATATATATATATATATATATATATATATATATATATATATATAATTGCTGAACTTGCAGTAAGAGCCACTTCATTTCAGGTGTGGCCATGAAACAGCTGGAATTTGTATGACCCAGCCAATGTGGCTGTAATCACATGTCTTCCTTTTTGCTGTTAGAGAGGAAGGAAGCTGTACCCTGCCTTCCTCCCCCCACCACACACACACAAACACTGCTACTGAGAGTCTATAAAGGTGACCAAAGTTGAAACAAAATGGAATGTCAACTGCAAACAAAATATTTCCACAGGAAATCAGTAAATTTTTCTTTATACATTCGCCATACCAAACATATTACATATACATACAGACATGTTATCTATTTATCTATCTATCTATCTATCTATCTATCTATCTATCTATCTCTCTCTATATATATATATGTGTGTGTGTGTATATAAGCAAATATGATCACAAGTTCATGTATACATATATACATATAATTACATGTGTACACACATACACACTACTTATATATATATATGTATATATATATATATATATATATATAGCTATAGATAGATAGATAGATAGATAGATAGATAGATAGACAGATAGATGAATAAGTATACAGATAGATAAATAGAATAGATATGGTGATACAAACAGGAAAAATAAACTCAAAGTATGAGTTTATGTATATTTTCATTAATATTTAGCAGAAGCATGAACATGAACAATTTCCCTATGATTTCGATGTTGATGTACGTCGCCCTAGTGTGTGTGTGTATACATTCTTATTCTGTCAGTCTCTTTTCTCAAACAAATAAGTTATGGTGACATAAACAAACCAATACCGGTTGCCAATTTATGGGAGGTGATGTGGGGAGACAAACACATACACACATACATATACTATATACATGGCATATACATACTTTTATATGACTTCCATCTACCAAATACGTTCAGGAAACATTGGTCAGTCTGGAGCAGTAGTAGAAGACAGTCACCGACAGTGCCTTGCAGTTGGATTGCCCCCCACTCCACCTGCATCTATATGCACATAGCTGCATATATAACATGAGCAACACCCCTCCACACAGTTATCACAAAATTAAAAAAACAATCTACATCTAATTAGAAAAATCTGTGGATTTACAAAGTAAACAGAAATATTTAAAAGGATTAACTAATCTGCTTTAAGAAGCAATGTTAACTTAAAGCCTGTAACGAGTTTAAAACTTTAAAAGTGAATGCTGAATGAGCAGTGAAAGGTGGAATGGTAAAAATGTCATAAAAATTCCTGGAATTCACAAGAAATCTCAAGATCAAGCCATTCATTGATGACATATTAGATCTCACCAACAGAGACACAACTGTTTCGGTGAATATATTTTTGGAGTTCTGAGCTTTTTTTTATGACTGATTCTTATGATAATGGTAAAAAGAAATGCAGTAAAAATTTTGGAAATGATTTGTTAAGAGGTTCTTTTTATGGAAGTACAAAGAAAAACAAAAAGAACCACATGTTTCCACAGGTCCTATACATACATACATACATACATACATACACATATATATATGTGTATGTATGTACTTCTATACTTTTATTTCTTTCAGTCATAAGAAATTAGTTTATATTATGAGTTCCTACATATGTTTCACCATTGTGGTTGCTTGGAAACCAACATGTTGCAAGTTCAACTGGATGCTTAGCAACAACAGACTGTCACGGAGCACATCCAGGGAATTAAGGTTTATATATCATAACTAGTTTGACTAAAATGTATAATAATTGCTTAAGCTTATGGTGTTAGGTTCACAGTATATTTCCCAGTAAACACGATCTCTAACGGATTCCTATTAAAGTGATAATGAACAATTCAAACGCATAAGGAAGATAAAGTATTAAAATTAAGTAATTCATCTTTTTGCTGTGTGCATGTGTATGTATATATATATATATATATATATATATATATATGTATATATATATATATATATATGTATATGTGTGTGTATATATGTACATGCTAGCATGGAAAGCGGACGTTAAACGATGATGATGATGATGATGATATACATATATACATACACACATGTATATATGTACATATTCAAATATGTGCATATATATATATATATATATATATATATATATATATATATATATATATATATATATTCACACACACACATACACAAACATACAAACAGAATGAGAGAACTAAATATGTATATGAGTGTCTTATTAACTTGCTGTAGACACGGCACCATAAGCATGACGGGTTTAATGGTGAACAGTTATGGAGACCAGCATGGCCATAAAATATAATCACCAACCATCGCAACTACCTCCACCTGACTGGTTGGATAAAGGGGGATTGTGTTGACATGGTCGGTGCTTATAAATCTGGGATATTGGTGATATTTTATTTCTCTGGTAGTCCCTATAACCACTCCTCCTTAAAAACATCATGTTTATGCTGTCGTCAACAGCAAGTTCATAAAAACATGGAGCCTCTTTGAGGTCAGTCAATCAGCTAAAAATAGCAGTCAAATCTCTTGCAAGTCAGACATTACTGCTTTCAAAAATGCCATATTGGATAATGTAGTCTTGGAGTCTCTGCATGCAAAAACAAAAATGACAATTATAAAATAATAGATCTCATTGGATGGTCATGGCTGGGATGCATTTGATATCAGAGCTTTGTTTAATCAGTGGGGATTAACTTGGGGTTAAGCAAGAAATCGATTCCACAAATGAGGTGAGAGTGTGGAGGAGAGGCTGTATGTCGTCGATAAACCTGCTGGAATAGCAGGGAAATTTCCTTAAAACGGAAAAGGACATATTGAATGAATAATTTGACACTGAAATAAACTATCTTGAGTAACAAGAAAAAAAAAAAAAGAAAAGAAAAAAGACAGGATGGTCACAAATGGAATGACTTTAATCTGTTTAATCTTGGCTGACCTGGGAAGAATATAATTCTGCCACCACCACCACCAAGCACCCTTGTGACCACCACTATGAGAAACATGACCACTTGTGAGGACCATCTGACAGTGACGGTGGTGGTAATGACCACCACAAATGTCAGTGTCAGAATAACTGCAGTCACCTCCACCACAACCGCCAACATCATCACCAAATGCCTCAGCAACACCACCACCATGACCACCACATCCACCTCCCCCATCACCATCACTATGCAGCAACAGCAGCAGTACCAACGCTGCTACCACCACCACCACCACCACCATCACGAAATACCACAACCACATCCGACACCACAACCACAGCCGACACCACCATCACCACTATAACCCCCACTCACTACCACCACCCCCACAGCACTTGGCCACACATAATGGTAAAGTTCAACTTGAACAATATCCTGTGGGTGTATAGTTAGGAAACATATTAACATTGTGCTGTGATTTAGCTTTACTACCACCAACACCACTACCATCATCCTGCTATAGTATGATGATGATGATGATGATGATGATGGTGGTGATGACGACCACCACCATCAGCCTGCAGCCGAAGACATCACCAGCAGCAGCAGCACCACCACCACCACCACTGCAACCATGGCCATGGCTGCAACAGAGAATAAATATGGGGTGCGAATATAGAGACCCAAATTCGAAAACAGATAAGCTCAGCAACCAACAACAAATTGCTTGGAGAAATTCAAAATCGTTCGGCATTTGATGTGAAGAAATGTTTAAAACACCGGATGTCAAATACAACAGCAAGTTGACTGTTGGTTTATAATGGTGATGGCAATAATAATAATAATAATAATAATAATATTAACAAGAGCACAAACCTCTGCCAAGGCAACACCAATGTCCTCTCAATGATTAGCTGGAGATGATTTTTAAAATGAAAATATCTGAAATAAACTCGACTGCTCTCACAAACGAGAACACTAAAAATGAACCTGACCGTTCTCAAAAGTTAAGTAAAAATACCAGAAAAATAATCCTGAATTATTGTCTGGTATTGGATTGATCCCAAAATCTAATCAGTTTGTGCCAGGTACGAGTTCAAACATCCCTGAAAGTTTCATCTGAATCCAGACAGTGGTTCTTGAGATATCTTGTCCATGGACAAACAAACAAACACAACTGAAAACAATACCTCTGCCTTAATGAAGGTGGAGGTAATAATAGGAAACCAGACATGACTGAAACAAGTAAAAGATAAACGACAAAAGGTATGAAAGAGATAAAGTTGTTGCTTTATAAAGTGTCATTTGAACTGTATGTTAAGCTAATGGGGGAGGAGGACCAAGGAAGGGGATTGGAGCTATGCAGATGTTGGCACGAGAGTGATGGGAAAATGCATACGAAGGATTGGTGGAAAGGTCACCGACTCTTCAGACTGTTGTCCGGAAACTTTCTGGAACTGAGTGAATAAGGATATGGAAGCAACATTAATGATGGTGATGATGATGATGATGATGGTGCTAATGATGATGATGGTGCTAATGATGATGATGATAAACTAAGAGATTCCCACTTCACTCTTTGCCCAAAGACACAGCCTCCATTGTGGCCTGAGTGCTATGTAAATAAATAGGTTTCCTGAGTGTTTCCTGACTTCAACTGATAAAAATCAAATGAAATTGCGTATTGTTTGTTGTCAACAAAAGGAGGAATCAAATATATATGGTTATTGAGAAATATATATATATATACATATATATATATACATATATATATATCGGAGTAAATGCGCTAAGCAGTGTTTATGTATAATCACAATTTAGGTTAGTTGAAATATGTTTGTCACAGATTTCAACTGCTAAAGGCAAATACACTGCAGTTACTGTGGAGGAAAAATTCTCTCTTATGGTACAAAAAGGTGTGAAAACACCCTGTTCGTTCAGTGTCACCCTCTCTTGAGAATCTGCGACATCAATGTTTCGAGTTTGTTGACTCTTGTCGATCAGATGTACCTGAGAGGGGCAACCCTGAATGAACTGACAAAGCTTATAGCTTTATATATAATTCAACCAACACGTTGACTGATTTGTGCTTGTAGATCGCCCGATCAAAAAAAAATATCGGAGTAAATGCGCTAAGCAGTGTTTACGTCTAATCACATTTTAGGTTGGTGTCCCCCCCCCCCCCCCACAAAAAAAAAAAACACACTTTAGCAGCTGATAATTCAACAATGATTATATATCTCTTGGTGGTCTAAATCAGACATGCAATCTATGTGGGTGTCTTTTCAAAACATTGTCTGGTTTAAAAAGCTACTTCAGATGCCATGATGGTTCTGAGGTGTGGGTACAAGAGGTGGTCAAACTCTGCATAAGGAGTAGACAACCATTATATATACATATATATATATGTATGTATAAATATATTTGTATATATGCTATTGGAAATAGTTTGATTCAGATCCAAAAGGATGGATGGTTGGCAGAATTTGAACTCAGAACATAAAGACAGACGAAATATCACTAAGCATTTTGCCTGGCATATGTGTGTGTGTGTGTAGATAGATAGAGTTGGATAGATAGCTTGATACTCATTGTATGGCTTCAGTTAATCACACACAACCAGAACACTTGTACAATAACTACAACTAGTCGAGTATACTTGAGAGTTCTTGAAAGTATATAAACAACGGACATAGTGTAGAGAGAGGGAAAGAGAGAGAAATGATGAAATATGAGATGGTGGTGGTATCCGGAGCTAGAGCTGGATGTGACATTTTAACTGTAAATAAGTTACTTAACAAGGATTTGATTTGCGTGCGTACATGCATCAGTGTGTGTGTGTGTGTGTGTGAGGTGGTAGGGTTAGGGTGAAACAGTTTTAGGGATCTGCCAATATATATATGGGATAAGTATCAACAATAGAGAAGATAAGAGGATGAAGGAGGATTAAGATCAATAATTTAATCCATTAAAAAAAAAAATAATTAAAAGGTTCCTTCTAATATTTAAACTGGTCAAGGTCTGAATTATCTTGAGAGGTCTTACCAAACTTATTCAATCTTATTTTTAATTTCACTTCTATGACTGTCTCACCGAGAAATTGAATTCCCGATAACGCAAGCGAAGTTGACGAGCAAGTTGCTATGGTGTCACTAAATCTACAGAATGTTGCAGCAGCAGTAAAAAAATACCTTGTGACCAAAAATTGTTAACCTCCTTTGAGGTGGCTTTGAGGATCAAGAGGTGCGAGTCCCAGAAGCGAGTAGTGCTATCAGGACAGGTATGCTAATTGGTTACAAGCCCGGACATGATTAATCCATGGCAGGGTTACCTGGGTGAGGACATTTGATTGTGAGGACAATGATGTCAGGTGACATCACTGATGATGTTTTCAGGTGCATCAAAAGATGATGCACCCCCCCCCCCAAAAAAAAAGCAAAACAATTTAATGTAGCAAAAATAAGCACCAGGATTTGCAGAAGCTAGAAATGGTTGTTGTTGTTGTTGTATTTGTTGTTTAGCTGGAAGTGACCTGATTGACCAGACCTAATGACGAGAGGCATTCCAGATGTGACCAGCCAGTCTTGTTCTTTCAGGAGCATCTAATGTTCACATTGTTTCAGGAGTCCTTTCTATTTTTCAGAAAGTAGGCTGACACTTGAAGGAGAATTGGCTGTTATTTTTAGCAGGTTTACTTATCATATTGAAGTCTCTTTGTTCGTTTGCACTGATGAAAATCACACACACACACGTATATATGCAGGTATAAACATATTTTGCTTTATTATCTGTTAATAAGCTGAAACCCCTAAACCAACAGTTTTGGTTCAGCATATTGATAATTTAGGAGTTATAAATATTCATAATCTAGGTACTATACATAAGCCCCTTTATAAGACAGGTGATGGTAGTGGTGGTGGTGGTGATTAAAGGCATTGATCTGGGTTATGTGTTGCAACTAAAACCCAATGACCTATATAAGGGAAAATAAAAATATATCTACCTGAATTTCAGGGTCCCAGACACTCCCTAATCATAAAGTGGTGACAGCTATGTCAATATTGAAAAGGGATCAGCTGAATGAAATAAGAAGAGAAACAGGGTCACTTTGAACAAAGTGTTTTATTACTGAGATGTTTGAGGGGTACCCTAGTCTGTGTGTGTGTGTGTGTGTGTGTGCATGCGTGCGTGTGTGCAATAAACTGGAAGAATCATTGGAGCATCAGACAAAATGTCTTGTGGTATTTATTATGGGCCTTTTATATCCTGGTTTTCAAATGTTACAGTTAACAAAAGAGGTAACATTGTAACTGAATTCCTCTTACATCTTAAACAATACACACTGACACACACACACACACACACTGACATACAACCATGGCAATGAAGGAGCTCCTAAATGGTCATCTGACCTGCTAAAAATAGTTGTTGAATCGCTCTCAAATTGCAATACACGTTTCTGTCTTAAACAAAGAAGAATGCTGTCAACAACACTGAACATGATATGAAAGAAAAGATGGGATGGTCAGAGCTTGAAAACCTTTGATCATGGGCCTGCTGGGTCAGAGCTAAACTGGAAATAAACAACAACAAGAACAGCAAATTTTGGATAGTCAGGCTTGTTAGAGCATGGAAGAAAATGTTTGTGGTAATTTAGTCATAATTCTTTATGGCCTGAGTTCAAATCTAACCGAGGTTGTCTCTGCTTATTGTTGTCATGGAATTGATAAAATGAAGTCTCAATTGTGTATTGGAAGGTGATTATATATTTCTGTATAAGATATTCTAATTGTGAATGGAATTATGATAGAATATAAGTGTGTGCGTGGAGGCACGTGGCCTAGTGGTTAGAGCAGCAGACTTGTGATCGAGGGATCGCGGGTTCGAATCTCAGACCGGGCTATGTGTGCATTTATGAACAAAACACCTAAGCTACATGCGTCTCCGGCAGAAGGTGATGGTGAACTTCTGCTGACTCTTTTGCCACAACTTTCTCTCACTCTTTCCTCTTGCATCTAGCAGCTCACCTGCAATGGACTGGTGTCCTGTCCAGGTGTGGAACCTATGCGCCAATGAAACAGGGAAACTGGCCCTTATGAGCCAGGCATGGCTCGAGAAGGAACAAACAACACTATAAGTGTATGCGCGCAGACACACATACTCACACAAGTATTACTTGGACACATATACATTAACACACACTTTAGTAGACACACACAACCCCGCCACACTAACACATACATAAACTGACATGTATATATACGCACCTAACATACACTGACAAACACACACTTATACTTGCACTCTCTCTCACATACACACAGCATACACACATTCACATTCTCACACACATACAACTACATATTCATATACACACTCACACTCATTGATACACATACACTAAGATATATACACAAAGACACATCAACACACATACACAGTCATTAAGACATATATATATATATATATATATACACACACACACACATATATATATATATATACACACACACACACACACATATATATATATATATATATACATGCAGTAAGAATATACACACACAGAAAAACTAACACATATAAACATAAGCATACCCACACCCATATATATATATATATATATATATACACACACACACATATATATATATATATATATATATACATGCAGTAAGAATATACACACACAGAAAAACTAACACATATAAACATAAGCATACCCACACCCATATATATATATATATATATATATACACACACACATATATATATATATATATATATATACATGCAGTAAGAATATACACACACAGAAAAACTAACACATATAAACATAAGCATACCCACACCCATATATATATATATATATATATATATACACACACACACATATATATATATATATATATACATGCAGTAAGAATATACACACACAGAAAAACTAACACATATACACATAAGCATACCCACACGCACACACACATATATATATATATATATATATATATATATATATATATATATATATATATATATATATATATATATATATATATATATATATATATATACATGCAGTAAGAATATACACACACAGACAAACTAACACATATAAACATAAGCATACCCCCACACACACATATATATATATATACACACACACACATATATATATATACATGCAGTAAGAATATACACACACAGACAAACTAACACATATACACATAAGCATACCCACACACACACACATATATATATATATATATATATACACACACACATATATATATATATATACATGCTGTAAGAATATACACACACAGACAAACTAACACATATACACATAAGCATACCCACACACACACAAACGCATTCACATTCAATACACACACGCACGCACACATGCGCACACACGCTCATATGTAAGCAAAAGCTTAATTGGAAAGTGTTAGGTGTGGTGGAACCCCTAAATTACTTATTTATTTATATTTTTATCATATTCAGAAGAGATCTTATAACCAGCTTCCAACCCCTGAAATGTGGTAGATAGGGGTACACTACCCCACCTTCTTTTTACCCTCATCCCACTCCTTTTCATCCTCTCACTACATCTCCTCCCCCCTCTCTCTCTCTCTAACAAAAGGTCTTTTGTGTCTATGCCTTGTATCACACCATCGCCAATTGTCAGTGTTAAAAAAACTAATTATTACTGTTGTTGTTGTTGTTACAGAAGTAATAGTAGTGGTTGTGGTTTTTGTTGTTGTGTGTTAGTGAGTGGGGGGGGGTAACAGTAAACCAATGTAACGTAATGAAGTCACCAGGCGGAGTGAAATGGTGGCAGTGGTGGAAGTGGCGGCAGCGATGTATGGCAGGGGTGGGGTGGGGGGAAGGAGCAGTGGAGTGAGTTTGGTTTGTATGTGTATATGCTTGTGTGTGTGTGTGTGTTTGTGTGTGTGTGTGTGTGTGTTTGTGTAGGTATGGAAACTTCTTGGATTGTTTTTCACTAAACATCTCTTATTACTTTGATAAGACGAAGCTGCCGGAGGGATGTTATGGATGAGGACAAGGACGATGATGATGATGATGATAATGATGATAGTGGTGATGGTGTTGGTAAGGGGAGTTGAGGTCAGAGGATAATGCAGGTGTATACACACACGCACATACACATGTATGTGCGTGTGTGTGTGCGTATTATTGTACATATGTATATCAGCATCATTTTAACATCTACTTCTCTATGCTTGCATGGGTCAGATGGAATTTGTTCTTCAGGCAGATTTTCTATGGCTGGGATACTCTCCCTGTCACCAACCCCCATCTGTTTCTATGCAAGGGGATAATATTTCTCCAGTGGTCGGACATGTCTTCATAGAAGATTGCAAAGGAGGAACACTGCTTGTATGATGGTGATGTTTGTTTACAGCCATCGTATGATGTCAAGACAAAGGTATACACACACACACCTAATGATTGCAAGGTTGTGAGTTCGATTCTCAGTGGCATGTTGTGCCCTTGAGTATGTCACCTTGTTTCACATTACTCCAGTTTACTCACCTGGCCAAAATCAGTTGTGCCTGTAATTTTAAAGGGTCAACCTTGTCACATTTTGTGTCACACTGAATCTCTTTGAGAACTACGTTATGAGTATGCATGTCTGTGATGTACTCAGCCACTCGCATGTTAATTTCATGAGCAGGCTGTTCAGATCATTGGCTAGACAGGTCACCATTTCCCCACTGAATAAATTGGCAGTCCATTGCAGGGTTACATATTTACAGCTGAGAGGAATGGAACAATATGAAAGTGTTTTGCTCAAGGACTGACCATGTCTCCGCTCTAGGGATCGAAACCACGATCTTGTGATTACAAGTGCAACACCCTAACCACTAGCTTCACACACACACACACACACAAAAGCATAGATGCATACATACACGTGCATACCACTCCCTTATTGGAAACGGAAAAAAACAAAGTAAGAGGAGATAGGAAATAATCCATTCCAACAAAAACAGAGGAAATGGAGATGAACACTATAAACAAACATGTATATATAGATCTGGTTATATATACAGAAGTATGTGTGTATATCTATGATGTATGTATAAACATATATCTGGTTTTTTACATCAGAATGTGTATAACTGTCTATTGTATAGACAAACATGTGTCTGCTTAGAAGCACAGGAATCTTTGTAATGTAATACACTCACATGATGTATACACATTAATTGATATATCTAATTGCAGGTGTATGCATGTGTATGTGTGCGTGTACATTATACACATATATATATATATATATATATATATATACACACGTAAATATACAAATATGCACACATACATCTGCATGTAGATACATAAACATATAGATAAAAAAAAAAGAAGAAAAAGTTCAGGCATGGCAGTGTGGTAAGAAGCTTGCTTCCCAAAAACACAGTCTGGGTTCAGTCCCACTGCGTGGCACCCTGGGGCAAGTGTCTTCTTCTATAGCCTCAGGCCAACTGAAGCCTTGTTAGTGGATTTGGTAGACAGAAACTTAAAGAAGTCTGTCGTGTATATATATATATCATCATCATCATCATCATCGTTTAACGTCCGCTTTCCATGCTAGCATGGGTTGGACGATTTGACTGAGGACTGGTGAAACCGATATATATATATGAGACCAAAATATATATATTTATATGCGTGTGTATGTGTATATATATGTGTGTGTATGTGTATGTATGTGTATATATATGTGTGTATATATATTTATCTATATATGTATCAGGCTTACTTAAATTTGGGATAAATAATAACAGCAACAACACTAAAACAACAATAATAATAATAATTATGGTGATGATGATACTGGAGTAATTTAAGTCCAAATCACCAGCTTATTGATTTAAAGGATTATAGTAACGACGAGGATAAAGCTGATAATCTCAGATCTGTCTTAAAGGAATAAAGAAGTAAAAAGAAAAAAAAATAACAATGAAACAGAAAAAAAAGTGTAATACATATAACTATATATATGTGTGTGTATGTATGTATGTATATATATATATATATATATATATATATATATATATATATATATATATATATATATACATGTGTATTATATATATATGTGTGTATGTTTGTGCATATATAAATATATGTACGTACATAGATGCATACATACATACATACACACACATATATATAAACATATATATATATATACACACACACATATATACATATATATGAATAGTGATCATCTTATCCAGTGTGGCGGAGTAGTAGAATATAATTAAGATATTAAGGTAACAGGAACGGACAACATCAATCAAACAAACAAACGCATGCTCTCAAGCACATACACACACACACATTCAAGCAAATGCACACATGCAGACATACACATATTGATGCAAGCGCATACATACACATGCATATACAATAAAATCACTTTGTCACTCACTCATACTAATCCCCACCACCACCACCACCACCATACATACACACATACACATTCAACAACATCTATTCATCTACTGGTGATAATCTAGTAATGATTACATCTGAAATATGCTAAACTTGCAAATATATTGAGATTGCACTAGCTGACCACTGCTAACTTCATATCATGACCACTGTAATTGTACTTTAAAAACTGGGTTGGAGTTTTATGCAGGTCACATTGTCTTCCACCTCCCCACCCATCCTCTATGGCTACTACATTAGAACAATATCTTCCTCAAAAAACAAAGAACCCATAAAACTGCATAAAACCTAACCAAGAGGTCACAATGTTACTCCACAACAGTGCTATACTTTTCAAAATTTTGTGGCACACCTGAACTCAAAACATAACTAAAAGTATAGGGAAAAAAATTATATTCAAGTGACACCAGTGTACTATGGCATACCAGTGGCGGAGCACTGCTCTAAAACAGTTAGAAATATCATAGGCTGCTGTGTGATAGTCCAGGCATATTTTATGTCTCCATTGCTGAACCGCTAAGTTATGGGGATGCAAACACAGACACAAAATACATACATACACACACACATATTTTTATTTATATATACATATATATATGATGGGCTTCTTTCAGTTTCCGTCTATCAAATCCACTCACAAAGATTTGGTTGGCCTGAGGCTATAGTAGAAGACACTTGCCCAAGGTGCCACACATTGGGACTGAACCCAGAACCATGTGGTTGGGAAGCAAGCTTCTTACCACACAGCCACTCCTGTGCCTATATATGTATGTATAATATATATATATATACGTGTATATATATATATATACATATGTACATATTTGTGCATCTGTGTTTGTCCCCCCACTATCACTTGACAACCGATGTTGGTGCGTTTACATCCCCGTAACTTACCAGTTCAGCAAAAATGACCGATAGAATAAACACTAGGCTTATAAAGAATAAGTCCTGAGGTCAATGTGTTCAACTAAAAGCAGTGCTCCAGCATGGCTGCAGTCAAAAGACTGAAACAAGCAAGAGAATACCTACCTACATAGATACATATACACATATCTACATATATATATATATATATACACACACATAATTAACAGTGGAATTGTCAAACAAAACTGAATGAAGTAGCTTCCTGAGCTTGTTAATACTACTGTCAGATGACTTGACTCTAAGAGGCCACAGTGACATATCTTTTATATAATTGCCGTGTGGGTGACGGTGTGAGTGAGGCTTTTCTTTGATGAAACCTCATTTAAGTCTCTCCGTTAAATGCCATAATTTTCACTCCCCCACATTTCTCCAACTCTCTCATTTGACATGTCCCTCTGCCCCCCCCCCCAATCTCCATTTGAATATATACATATATATATGTATATATACACACACACATATATCATCATCATCATATATATAAATATATATATATGTGCGCTCATATCTTTTATATATATATGTGTGTGTGTGTGTGTGTGTGTATACATATATATATATATATATATATATATATATATATATGCATGTAATTTGAAAGGCATTATCATGTAAGTATACATACGTAAGCCATGACTGTCTCATAAGTGAAAGTCATTAAAAATGAAGGATGCACTCAAGAATCTTACCGAAAACAACAACCACAACAACAACAACAATATTAATGAGGATTTTGTTATTTCATCATAAGAGCAATATCATTCGATAACATGGTGATGGTACAATGAGAAACAACCTGTGGTACGTACACATCATCCTTATTGTTTTATCGTCCACTTTTCCATCCTCACATGGGTCAGATGAAATTTGTGGAAGCAGATTTTTTATAGTCAGATGCCTTTCCTGTCACCAACACTCACCTGTTCCAAAGTGAGGTAATATTACCCCCACCCCACCCTACGTACTTATTCTGTCAGTCTCTTTTGCCGAACTGCTAAGTCATAGGGACGTAAACAAACTAACACCAGTTGTTAAGTAGTGGGAGGGGCAAACAGACACAGGGCTGTAGTAAGATTCTTGATCAAGGTGTCATGCAGCGGGACTGAAACCAGAACCATGTAGTTGGGAAACAAACTTCTTAATCTTAACCGGACAGCTCCCACCCCTGGAGTAATCAACCCCAGTACTTGATTGGTTCTTTATTTTATTGACCCTGGAAAGATGTAAAGCAAATTTGACCTTTGTAAGATTTAAACTCTGACCTAAGACCATTCAAATGGCTCTGTAGTCCCCAAAACACGGGATAATGAGAAGGAGCAATATCTGGAGACTACTGCTTAGCATTTTGCTTGGCGTGCAAAGTAATGCACTGTTTATCTTGATATGGGTATACTGGGGTTCGTATATTTGTACCCCTGTGTCACTTAGATGGCATGCACTGCTCTCTCACTCAATAATAATAATGTATAAATCACACAACCCATATTTTACACCATAACCACCGAATAATATAACCCTAACCCTAACCGAATAATCCACATAAACATCAAACAATAAAATAACACTCCCATATATAAGACACCCTTTACACAATCCTATCCAACACCACCAACAACAGCCTGCACAACTCATATCTTTAATGATTGATTGCTATGCAATCATATTACACAACCCAAACAGAAAAAAGCATGTGCTCTTACACAGACACCAACCAAACCCAACTCACATTGCAAACAGATGAAACCCCAAAGTAACACCAGAAACAGCACAACAAACCCCCTTAACCAAATAGAAAAAGGATATGTGTATATATATATATATATATATATATATATATATCTGTCCAGATGTTTTATTGTCCTCTATTGCATTTCTGTTACATTCACCACACATATATATCTATATATATGTATGTATATATATATATATGTATATTATATACACAGTTCTATATTCTACATATAACAACTTTGTTCACACCCTCAGGAACATAGAGGTGCACCACACATGAAGCTGCTAAGAGCATGGTGATGATGATGATGTCGATGATGATGACAATGATGATAATGATGACTACAAAAGTGATTATGATGACGATGAGGATGCTGCGGTTGATGATGACGACAATGGTGCTTAAGTACCCATGAGTGGCCAATCTAATCAGCGTCTAAGGATGCTGTCAATAACATGAAGATTAGACATCATTATTTTGAATTCATGTTGTAATTAATATAAACCCCACAGTCATGCCCATTCCATGCCACACCCAACCCCTTCACACCTCTCTCACCGCACCACACTACTGTTTATCAATCCACCCCATTCCATACCATACCATTCCATTCTGCTCTACACCAGATGGTGACACCATGCTGCAACTGTTCCTCACATCCATAACCCTGCCGTTCAATATTCATCAATGATCAAATAAATAAAAGAAGTGATTTATCTAACACATTCTTGCTGTCCTCGTCGTCATCCTCCTCCTCCTCCTCCTCCTCAACTTCGTCACCATCATCATCATCATTGTTATCAGTGTCATCATCATCATCATCACCTTCATACTCCTAATTACCATGATCATCATCGTCCTACTCCTTCTCCTCCTCTTCCACATCATTATCATCAGCATCATCACCCACATTATCACCATCATCACCACCACCATCATCACCACCACTACCATCATCATCATCATCTTCGTCGTCACCATCCTCCTCCTCCTCCTCAACAACAACAACAACACCAGGGTATCTCCACCCATTAAGAAACTCCAAACCGTTTATTCATTCATCAATTAAATTGGGCCACTGACTCACAACTGAAGTAGAGAAACTTATTCATGTTAAAAAAAAAAAAAAAAGAAAGAAACAGGAAAAAATAAGATAAACAAAAACCAGATAAGTAAACCGTTCACACCTCTGTTTCCTCTCCACAGCAGCAGTAGCACTGCAACAACCATCATGATCAAAATTGCCATCTCTATCACACCCACAACTCATAAATTACAACAGGGTAGTCCCTATGCAATCGTTCAACCTACTAGAAATAGCAGCAAAATCTCCACCATCACCATCATCATTGTTGTCATTATCACCACCATCATCACTATTGTCGTCGTCATCATTATCATCAGCATCGTTGTCACCACCACCACCACCATCACCACAACAACCTCTTCTACTGCCACCACGGTAATCAGTATGTAATTCATGGACCGTGTGTGGACGGGAGACAAGATCATGCTTATAGCGGTCGACTTTACCTTTTATCCTCCTGGGGGTCATTGATAGAATAAAGTGCCCCAGTCAAGTACTGGAGGAGGGTTGGGGGGGTCAATAAAACCAGTTACGAATGCCCCTTCCATCAAACTTGCCACAAAACGAATTTGTGGCTATGTGTCCCTGATAGAAATCTTTGATGCTACTACTTGGCTCCATAAATGTATTTCAAGAGAAATATGGCAACAAAAGGATTAAAGTGATCTGAAGTAAAAACCTTCCATTAAAATTTCCTGTTAATTTATGTTCCAAACACCACTTAATAATGACAAGGTTATTTGAATAAATCAATCATTATTCTCAAAGTTAATTGACCCAAAGGCAAATCGTACAAATAGAAAAATGGTAATGAAAGGGTTAAAAATGATCAGAAACCAGAGAAATATTGTTATTATTATGTTGGGATCCTAAAATAACCAATGTTGACAGCAGCAGCAGCAAACAAGAACTGATGTGCTATTGATGTAGAATCACTGGGGTGTGGCTAATTGAAGAGGTATAATGGGTCATTAGAGTGCATCAAATGAAGTGGGGATGGACAGAAATGGTGCACCAAAAAGTGCAAAAACATGCAGCTGAGAGTTATTTTGGCAGAGTTGCGAGGTCAAACGGATGAATAAATGGGTAAATAAATAAAAGCTCTTATTCATTTCCTCATTCCAATCTCATGCTGAAATAGACACCACCACCACTGGAACTACCACCACCACCACCACTACTGCATTCATTTTCACCCCACCCCCACCATCATTGGCATTGTCATCATCATCACCACCATAACCATTATCATAACCACCACCACTTTTATCACCATCTTCACCATCAACATCATCGTCTTCATCACCACCACCACCACCAACAACAACAACAACAACAACAGCGACATCAAAGCACTCTGACCTTTCTGTGGAGTGGTTGGCATTCGGAAGGGCATCCAGCTGTGAAAAGCATGCCGAAACAGACTGTGGAGCTTGGCACAGTCCTCTGGCTTACCAGCTCCTGTTAAACCGTCCAACCCATGCCAGCATGGAAGATGGATGTTGAATAATGATGATAACGATGATGACGGTGAATTCTGACATCAATCTATATTAGACAAGGTGTTAAATAAAGGATAAAATAATCCATTTATTTTCTTTTCCACTTTATTTGCTAAGGTGCCTGGGTACTGCCTCTCTCTCTCTATATATATATCTCTTTTAAGAACAAACAAAATGAAATAAAACTAAGATAAACTATTAAATGAAAAGAGTGGGTTGCTTATTGTTTCCTTTGTAAAATGCATTTACAGTGTCTGATGTGAAATACTCAATTCAGGACTGTGGTGGAAAATAGGCGAAAAATAAAAAAAATAAATGAAGGATAAAAAGATGACGATGACAATGAAGACGAAGACAATGACGATTATGATGATGATGGTGGTGGTGGTGATGATGATGATGGTGGTCATGATGATGGTGATGGTGATGATGACGGTGATGATGACGGTGATGATGATAGTAATGATG
>NC_142953.1:2586458-2601458 GCF_046866305.1 Octopus bimaculoides | reverse complement strand
AGGGCACTGCCTTGTAATATTTTTAATTGAATGAATTGACGCCTTTTTTTTTAAGCCTGTTACTTATTCTATTCTTCTCTTTTTGCCAAACTGCTAAGTTACAGGGAAGGTAAACAAACCAACATTGACTGTCATGTGGTGGCAAGTACAATCACAGACACAAAGACACACACACACATACATATATACACATGATGGGCTTCTTTCAGTTTCTGTTGACCAAATCCACTCACAAAGTTTTGGTTGGCTTGAGGTAATTGTAGAAGACCTTGCCCAAGGTACCACGGTGTGGCACTAAGCCTGGAACCATATGACTGGAAAGCAAATCTCTTACTACACAACCACATTCCCATTTGTCAGGTAGTTGTTACCAAAACTGCCTGACGAACAGAAAAGTGAAACTCTAAGTTGCAATTTTTTGTGATATTTTTGCAGCTTTAATAATAAATATATACATACATATATATATATACACACACACATATATATATATATATATAAGAGAATTCACGAAAAAAACAACAGATGAAAACAGGTGGTGTAAACAACAAATGGATGTATTAGTATAACACTCGGGAATAGAGAAAGTCTTTAACGTTTTGAGCCTACGCTCTTCAACAGAAAGGAACACAGAAAGAAACAAGGAGAGAAAAATAATGAGAAATATATATATATATATATATATATATGTATATATATATATATATATATATATATATATATATATATATATATATATATATAATATAAATAATATACAGATACATGCATATATCCATACATATATGTACATACATACCTACATCTATATATATACATACATGCATATATGAGTACAGGACAACAAACAAACATTAAACACAATGAAAAACAAAAACATAAAAACAAACTTTTTTCGAACAACGAAAAAAACAAACAGTTGTCCCTGTTCCATCCATCTATATATATATATATATATATATATATATATAGATAGAAAACGTAAGACAACAAAAGAAAGAAAGAGACCTTGATATTATGTAAATAAAGGAATTTATCTGTAAATAATATGTGACAATTATTCGGTAGCCATGATAAAACTCCGAGTTTTGTCACATATTATTTACAGATATATATATATATACTCAATCCAAACATGAACAAGCAGGAAAAACATGAAAAACAACAACGCGAGAATGTGGAATAAGTACAGTGTTATTGGACGTTCAGGAAAGGAAAGAAAAGAAAGAGGATTTCATGTTTCGAGCGGAGCTCTTCATTAGAAATATAGAAAAAGTCCAAAGAAAGGAAGACAGAGAAAGAAAATAGCCAACGATGCACACACGGTTATCTATATCTATCTATCTATATATATATATATACACACACACATATATATATATATAAATATATAGAGGAGAATTCACGAAAAAACAACAGACGAAGACTGGTGGTGTAAACAACAAATGGATGTATTAGTTTAACGCTCGGGAATAGAGAAAGTCTTTGACGTTTCGAGCCTACGCTCTTCAACTGAAAGGAACACAGAAAGAGACAAGGAGAATATATATATATATATATATATATATATATATATATATATATCGGTGCAGGAGTGGCTGTGTAGTAAGAAGCTTGCTTCCCAAAAACATGGCTCTAGGTTCAGTCCCACTGTGTGGCACCTTGAGCAAATACCTTCTACTAAAACCTTGGGCTGACCAAAGCTTTGTGAGTGAATTTGGCAGATGGAAACTGAAAGAAGCCCATCATATATATATATGTGTGTGTGTGTGTGTGTGTGTATTTGTGTGTCTATGTATGTGTGTGTGTATGTATATATATATATATATATATAATGCAAAAAATATATATATAAAATAAAAGGAAAATGCACAGTTTTCATATATATATATATATATATATATATATATATATATATATATATATATATACAAATGATGTGTATATATTTGTATGTATGTATGAGAATATGCATGTGAGTGTATTTGCGTGTATATATGTATGTGTAAACATATACATGTTTGTGCGTGTATGTATGTATCATTCACAGCACATTCGAAAATAAAACAGTGAAAAATCTGTTTTTGATGTTTATCAAGAGACTACGTGAGATTATCAAACTTTGGTCCATTTGAACTGGTCAAACAAAATACCAGACAGGAATGTCTTGGAGGTGTGGACATTAGAGAACCACAACAACAACCGAACTGGCTGAGTCAAACAAAAAAGCAGTTGCCAGCAAAAAAATAAAATAAAAAAAGCTGAGAAAAATAGAAAGAGAAGAGGAAAGAGATGATAAAAGGATTGTATGGGTCTGAGTATGTATGGATACTCGTTAAGTATATCTAAAAAGTGTGTGTGTTCATTGAAACAGAAGCAGTGCAGTTGGCCATGTATAGTGTAGCAGTCAAATGACTGAAACAAGTAAAAGAATATATATATGACAGGCTTCTTTCAGTTTCCGCCTACCAAATCCACTCACCCGAAAACAGGAAAAAAAAAAAAAACTAAAAACTATTATTATTGTTGTTGTTGTTATTATGGAAATTCACGCATAATTAAATGAGATCTGCCAACACCAATCCTGATCGGACGAGATGCTGCGAAATCTCTACTGCAGCTGAGACGCAGACGTTTGAAACTTGACTGCCTTCATTTAGGGAATTCTGCTGACACTTAGCATCTGACATTCCAGAAATTCTTTAGGGATAACAGCCTTTGCATAGACAAGCACTTTGATACAACAGGCACATACGCACACACACACACATATATTCAAATATGCATATAAGTGGGCAGGTGTGCAGACACACATTTATTTATATATATATATATATATAAATATATATATATATATATATATATATATATATATATATATATATATATGCAAATACATATATATATACATGTGTGTGTGTGTATACATATATACACACACACACATATATATATAAATATATATATATATATGTGTGTGTGTATATGTATATATATATATGTATATGTATATATATATATATATATATATATATATACATATATACACACATACACTTACATACATACAAGTGGGCAGATGTGCAGACATGTTAAGGATCTCTTCATTCTTTTGTTAATGGCGTCCTTCTGCCCCACACCTGCCTACCCCACCCCCACTCCGTTCTCTACCTAAATCAATAAATTCTTGCCGGTTGCTAATGTTGCTTTGATAGATCCTGTCCCTTAAGGGGACAGTGGGTTTAGGTAGGTGAACCGGGCTGCTTTCTTTTCTGTTTTCTTCTCTGATGGCGGTGGTGGTGGTGATGATGATAATGACGGTGATGATACTGGTGATGATGATGGTGTTGATAATGATGATGATGTTGATGGCGATGATGACAAGGTAGTGTTGGTGAGGTTGATGATAATGGTGGTGATGATGATGCTGGCGATGACGACGATAACAATGATGATGATATTGATGGGAGCTCATGTCAATGATGCTAGTGGTGTTGATGACAGGAGTCTGAAAGCGATAATGTAATAGGCAGGAGTTAATCGTGGCAGAAGTGGTGTCAATAGTGATGCAGTGGGGGTTGTAGTGGTAGTGGTAGCAAAGCTGGGTGGTAATGGTGAAAGGCAGGTGATGGCTGTAGTAGGTGACAATGATACGAGTGGAAGTGGGAGCAGGAAGACAACAGTGTGATGGTGGTAGTAGGCAGGTGATAGCAGAAATGGTTGTCTTGGTAGTAGCAGTTATGGTGATTGTGGTGGTCGTAGTAACAGGCAAGAGATTGTAACTTGTGTCGGTTATAGACGTGTATATATATATAAACATATGGTAAATATAAAAAATTGAGATCACAAAGGAATAAATGATTATCTTATGCACTTCATTAGCTTACGGCTGTTTCTGCTATAAGATGCAGTGGACTCGTAGTTGAATGCCTGAGAGTCACCATATAGCTTCATCAGAGCCTCACACAAAGTGGGTTGTGTGGTAAGTAGTGTCTTCACTTTCAGCAACTTCTGGAATGAAAAATCCCTTCACTTGTAAAACAAAACCAGATGAAGGTTGGTGAAAGAAAGAGCGTCCAGCTGTAAAATCTTGCATCAGATAACTTCACCATCTAACTCATGTTATCATAACCATCACCACGCAAACATGGATAAAACAAATATTAAACGAATAAACAAAATACTATGGGGCCCTAACACACCTCTTAACAAGAAATTGACTCCTTCACCAGTCTGGTAGTTCAGGAGAGCAGAAGATAGTAGCGGAATAAAAGGAAAAAATCAAACAAGAAGAAAGAGCATGTCTGTATTCCACACACACACAAGGAGGGACTTCTGGTTATGAGACACACACACACACATATATACATCCATAATATTTTATATTTCCAGAAATGACTCAGCCTGTCTTTAATTGGCATCTCATTTGACTGTTGACGTTATCGCTTTACGTAGATGTTTTCATTGAGTTTCTTAGCATCGTTAAAGTATTGTTTGCTAATGTTTCACTTTTTTCTTTAAAACATAGTCTTTAAATAGTTTGTTTTTGTATGCATATGCTTATACGATGACATATATATATATGTATATATATATATATATATATATATATATATATATATATATATATATATATATAAACATATGTATGTGTAGAACAAACATACACACACACATATATACTTTATTGGCAGGCAATTGTATACTGTGATAAAATCTATGTCTTTCAACGCATGTTTGTGTGTATATATATATATACACACACACACACACACACATATATATATATATATATATATATATATATATACACACACACACATATATATATATATACATACACATACATACTTATACATATATACACACACACACACACACATATATATATATACATACATATACACACTCATATACATATATAATCATACCTGCTTACATACTCACCTACATACATACACATACAAGCATTCACACATACACACACACATTCTTACATGTACCCTAAATTTCTTTTCTTCTCCCCGCTCCTTTCCCCCCCCCCCCCTTCTCCCTACAACAATCTTCCAAATTTATCAAGTGTGCTGCCAGAAAGGAGAGTCTCTTAGAGTGACTCATACGATCTGATACGTACATTCATTCAACTTATTGTTGTTGCTTGCTTATAACATAACCATGGTACCCCCCCCCCCCGCACCACCACCACCACCACCACCACCCATCTTTCTCTCTGTCTACAGGAAGAAGCTATTTAACAGTAGTTCCGAGCTGAATGTGACTCTGTTACCTGTCACTGACAAAGACGTGTGCACATTCGCGTGCATGTTTGTAATGGGTGATGCTCCAGCATGGCCAAAGTCTTGATACTTAAAGCAAGTTAAAGAATATTGTATGTGTGTGTGTGTGTGTGTGTGTGTGTGTGTGTGTGTGTGTGTGTGTGTGTGTGTGTGTGTGTGTGTGTGTGAGTGTGTATGTATTTGATAAGTCGTGTATATTGCTGAGAGCAAAAATAGACATGAAACAATTACTTTCTGACCGGCCACAACCAATGACTACATAATATATATATCATCATCATCATTGTATAACGTCTGTTTTCCATGCTGGCATGGGTTGGATGGGATATATATATATATATATATATATATATATACGGTTTAGATATAGATTCAAGGCTTGAATATGGTACTTATGCGAAGGCACCCGAATTTCACATCCCAAAAGGATGGGTGATTAAAATCAAATAATAAGCAACACGGATTTCAAAAGTGATTGCAGTACGCACGTTTCATGCTACTTCAATTTATTTAAGTAATGTGAGCATTACCTTAAATGCAATATGAAGAGCAATCTTCAGCTGCACGAAAAAATGTAGAAAAAAAGACATATTACAAATGTGGCAACATATTAAAACCAAGTGGGAGAGAGCAGAGGAAGAATATATAAGTCCATCTTGACATAGCAGGGTCTATCAGGATATATATATATATATATATATATATATATATATATATATATATATATATGCCTGTGAAGGCACATGGCTTTGTGGTCAGGGCGTTGCACTCATGATTGCAAAACAGCTAGAAGCTAGTCCAAGAACGTGTGCTACATATCTGCATAAGCTTGGGTATTATGGACGAGCAGCTAGAAGAAAACCTCTCCTTCAACCAATTAATATCAAATAAAAGATTTTGAAAATTAAAGGTGTCTATTTATTTCCTGCATGTCTGTGTGTGTATATATATATATATATATGTATATATATATATATATATATATATATATATATATATATATATAGAGAGAGAGAGAGAGAGAGAGAGAGATAGAGAGGGTGATAAATTGAGTATTAATTCAATTTAAAACCAAGTGGCCTAGCATATAAAAAATCTGAAAATTCAGAAAAATTGTATTACATGGATATAAGAAGGGATGACCACTAAGTGGACATCCGATATGCTAGAAAGAGGTCATCAACGACCCAACCACAAGGAAAAAATAATTTTTTTTTGTAGGTTGAGAAAGATATGGGGAAGAAAGCACACAGACAGAGGAGTGGCATGGATTAACAGAGAGAGAGAGAGAGAGAGAGAGAGAGATGGTGGAGCATAGTGAAGTAAAAAAAAAAGAGTGAGGCATTCATGGAAGTAGGGTGGTCCATGTAAAGCCAGAGATGTATAGAGATAAAATCAAAGGTGGAGAGAGCAGACAGGAAAGGAAACTACAGAGGAAGAGATACAAAAAGGGTGAGAGGGATGTCTCTGCATGTGTGTGTGTGTGTGTATGCACTCATACACGCACACACACATGCATACATGTGGGTGCAGCTGTGTTTGTGTGTGAGTGTGTGCTGTATTGTCCTGTAAGTTAGGTTTTTTTTTAAAATTATAATTCAATCTTAGACCTAACTCATGGGATAACCTCCTTTCAGTGCATGTGTGAATGTGTTAGTATTTGTGTGTGTGTAAGGGAGAGAGAGAGAGGAAGAGGAGGGAAAAAGAGGAAGGGAGGGAGAGAGGGGGAAAAGAGAGAGAGAGAGAGAGATGGCAGCAAGGGGAGAAAGAGAGTTGGAAAAATAAGACAGGGAGCTACACACACAAAAAAAAAAAAAATCCCAACCCTTCAAAGGAAAATGAAAAAGCGGAGATGCAGCAGAATGACCACAAGATGAGCGTGTTAGGGGTCAGAAGAAGATTCTCACAAAAGTAACAGCATGAGTGATAGGAAATGTGATCGCAGCAGGGGTGCTAGCAGCCAAGGAGCCCCTCATATCAGGTGTGGTTTACAAGGTGAAGGTAACAAAAAAAACAAAAAAAAAACAATCAGAACATCCTGTCTCTAGAATCTCCAGTGTTGTGGTTCACTTCATTGACATCCTGCTCCCTCCCACACTTTCAAAACAGTTGACTCCTTGAACCCTTGAGTCGTTCAGGATAGGCTTTACTCTGATATGATTTGAACCATGCTCAATGCTGAAATCCTGCATAAGCATGTCAAACAAAATATTTGTGTTGTTTAGTTTCAGTTTTTTTAACTCTGATGTAATGAGATTGAAGCTCGTGGAAAAGAAACAGCAAAGGATTGCAGTAAGGGACATGACAGTGTAATACAGAAAACCCATGCAAACATGGAGAAATGGGAGTAAAAATGACGATGATGGTAATGTGGATGATGACAACAATGACGATGATAATGAAAGTTTCTCTGGGTGTTTAATTAATCTCAGTGTTTCGTTTTAACCCTTTAGTATTCAAACCGGCTGTATCCAGTTTAAATACTCTACTTGTTTTATGTTAAAACCAACCAGGTCCAGCCTCTCACACCTGCCCTACAATGTCATAATAAAAATAAGCAATCCACATCATTGAAACCTCAGTGCCACAAGATAATGCATGATTAATTCAAAACAACGTGAATAAATAAACATTACATTTGATAAGAATAATCTGAATTCTAAGGGGTTAAGCCAGCCATATCCCATCCAAATATCTGATCCTTCCTTACATTCAAACCAGCCAGATTTGGCCTCTCACACCTACCCTATACGAATAATCACATCATTGAAATCTCAGAGCAACAAGATGACGCTGGATTAATTCAAAACAATCTGAATAAATTAGCATTACATTTGCCAGAATGCTAAAGAATTAAACGAACCATATCTGGGCCCAAACAGTGTCCCTCTTTTGTGTTCAGATCAGCAAGATCCAACTTCCCACACTTATCTTACAATTTCAGTCAAAAAATAAAGTCACAATATTGAAATCACAAAGTTACGAGGCAATGCCTGATTAATTGAAAACGATATGAATAAATAAGCTTTAGATTTGACAGAGTAATCCGAACGCTAGAGGGTTAAGGGAACTTTAATCCAGACATGCTATCGCTGTCCTTGTTATTGTTTTCACGGTAGTTGTTGCGGAACATAACCAAATTGTTGTTGCTTCTGTAGTTATTGTTGTTGTGGTGGTGGTGGTGGTGGTGGTGGCGATGATGGTGTGGGTTAAAACGTTAGAACAGGACTACAGAGTAAAATGAGTGACATACAGACAAATTACAGGAAAAGCCTCATCTGTACCTCTGTCATTCCCCCCACGACCCCACCCCACTATTTGACCCCCATTATTCAACACTGGTGGCAGCTTCCTTTCAGCAACATCAAAATCAACCATTCTACTTTTGATATTTGAAATCTCCCTTCCATCTCTTACTCACTGCTCACTCTACACTCCAGTTCACGGACCCATCAGGCTCTAACAATTTTCTCCAAAATAATATTAATAATAATAACAACAAACAACAACAATAATCTTTTCTACTGGAAGCACAAGGCTTCGGGGGTCGATAAATTAAGTACCAGTTGCGTACTGGGTCGATCTAATCGACTGCTCCACCCTCCCCCACAATTTCGGGCCTTGTGCCTTGAGGAGAAAAGAATAATGGTCCGTCGAAGATTTTAATTCTTTTCATTCAACTTGTTTCGTTTCTTTTCTACGTGTGTGTGTGTGTGTGTGTGTGTGTGTGTGTGTGTGTGTGTGTTTGTTTGTTTGTCTTTTTGATGTAATTTCATTTTATTTGGTCAAGTGGCCCTTCCTTACAAAAATAAATATATAAATAAAAAGCACTTGAAACTGACCAACTGGTAGCCAATTAAGAAAAGATAGCTGTGGCAGGAGATAGACCAAAATACACACACACACATACATACATACATGCATATACGCATACACACACATCCATTCATTTCCTCACCTGCACACACACGCGCGTATACTCTCTTTCTCTCAGACATTTGACTTCCAGACGCATATACACACTCATTCTTACTATATACCTACGCCCCCCCCCCCCCACGCTTTCTCTCTCTCCCTTTTTATACACATAATCACTCATACAAATAAACATACACGCAGTTTCTCTCACACATGCATGCACACACACACTCTTCTTATACATTCACTCTCTCACACACACACTGACTCTCTCTCTCTCTCTCTCACACAGACGGTTTCTCACAAATACACTCTCTCACTCACAAAACCACGTACACACAGTTTCTCTCATACATGCATGCATATACACATACTCTCTGTCACATACACACAAACACACTCTCTCACATACACAGACTGTTTCTCACACACACTCAGTGCTCATGCACCGATGAGTTTAGATAATGCAATATGTAGACAATTAGTGTTCAAATATGATTTGTTTTTAATGAAAACCAACTTAATGACGATGACGACCACCACCACCACCACAGCCACAAACCACCATAGCCACTATAACAATTATACTCCCACCACTATCAGCAGCAGCAACACCACCACCACCGTCATCACCACTATACCCATCACTACCGCTACCAGGATAAATGCTCTTTTCTACTCAGGGCCCGAAATTTTTGGGGAGGGGGTGGAGTAGTCGATTAGATCGACCCCAGTGCGTAACTGGTACTTAATCTATCGACCCCGCAAGGATGAAAGGCAAAGTCAACCTCGGCGGAATTTGAACTCAGAACGTAAAGACAGACGAAATACCGCTAAGCATTTCGCCCGGCGTGCTGACGTTTCTTATTTCTTTATTGCCCACAAGAGGCTAAACATAGACAGACAAAGGGATTAAGTCGACTACATCGATCCCAGTGCGTAACTGGTACTTAATTTGTCGACCCCGAATGAATGAAAGGCAAAGTCGACCTCGGCGGAATTTGAACTCAGAACATAACGGCAGACGAAATACCGCTAAGCATTTCGCCCGGCATGCTAACGTCTCTGCCAGCTCACCGCCTCACCACCATGATAAATACTATATTAGCTATCACCATCACCATCACAATCAACAGGATGTGTGATTTCTTTAGTAGCATTATTATTGTTATTTTTCTGTTTGTTTTAATATCATCATTTATTTATTTTTTTCCTGCAAATTTCGGTCGGAGGATGAGACATCCTCCTTGCCGTCTTACTTTGCGAAGTATCAAGTCTGCAGTCACTTCCTCTTTCAGTTCTGGTAACTTTAAACCCAAACAAACTAACCAACAAACAAACACAGAGAGAAAAAATACATAAATAAGTAAATATATAAATAAAACAAAAAATATTTTTTGAATAAAGCCCTACCGACCACATCCTACACCCTCCACTATCACTGCCCGACCCAGACCATCGGCGACAGCAGCAGCAGCAGTAGTCTCTAGAACCGCTCTTTCTTCTCCCCAAGTTCCTGTCATCCCCCTTTTGATGGCATATTCTGTAACGTGTAATGTACCCAGTCGTCTGCTCGTTGTATTTCGTTTTGCCATAGACAGCTTTTGATGTGCCCCGTCTCCCAAGCGACTCTTGCACTTCTCTTCAATTTACTGAGCATTGAAAACTACTTCAAATGACACAATATTTTCTTCTATCCATCCTTCTTTTTCTTTCTTTCTTTCTCTCTTTCTCTCTCTCTCCCTCCTTCTCCTCCTCCCTCCCTTCCTTCCCTTCATTCATTCGTGGTTCAAACCTAAGATGACCTAGTTTTTTTCCTCTTGGATTCTGGTTTACATCTTCAACACCTACTTGTTAGTCTTAGACTGCGGCCATGCTGGGGCACCATCTTGAAAACATTTTAGTCCAATGAATCACACCTGGCACTTATTTTCATTCAAAGGTTGATATTTATTCTACCGGTATCTTTTGCTGAACCACTAAGTTACAGGGATGTAAACACACCAACACCGGTTGTCAAGCAGTGGAAGTGGAGTATAAACACAGACACAGAGGCACACACACATATATGTTGTTGATGTTGAAATTCCAATGAAGGAGCCTTGGATCTAGGTTAGAAACTGGTTCTTTCTCTATTGGCAAGAAATCTTCAAATAAAACTGAACAATGATATATATACACATATACATACATATAAAAGATATATTAGAAGACATAAAAACAAAGCATATCATAGATAGAGACAATAAATGCTCAGATTGGACCAAGTACCTAAACTCCAGTGGATGACCAAGATGTCTTACTTGCCGCTTCTTGCTCTCTGCATTCCAAAGTACTTCGCATATATGTATTTTTTTAATTTTTAATATATATATATTACGGAGATGTACTTGCATAGTAAGTGACCTGATCTGAGATCGTTTGCTGAAGCGAAAACAATTGCAGCGTAGGAAGGTGTTTATAAAACCGTTAAATTCACTTCAACATTTAAATTTAATTTGTTAAAATATTTTCGTCGCTTTGAAACCGCGACCTGTTCACTGACAAAATTCCGTGCTGTATATATATCATATACATATATAATTATATAGTATATAATATATATACTATATATAGGATATCATATAGATGCAACACACACACATTCCATTCTACTAACACCATAGTCTTTATGTAAGGGAGAGAACTCGATGAATTCTTAAGAATTACGTAAGCACGGTTTATCTCCCCTTACAGCATTGACATCACGCCTTCTGAATATAGCTTTTTTCTCCTCAGAGCGGGCAGATTGACGGAGTATAATAACGCCTACTGGCCACTCTTGAAGACTTCCTTCCTGGCTCAGAAGCACCATGGTTTCAATGAAGCTCAATCGCCTGAAAACGAAATAGAATGATCGAAAGTTGTCTTAAATTCAATGGAGTTAGAGGATCGATCCAATCATCTGTAAATGTGGAGGAGCAGAACGGATACTATGGAGCACTGGCTTGTCTGCCCTCTACTATCCAAGTGCTGAAACTAAAAAGGTTGTGGCAAGTTCAATAAAAATGCAAAGAACTGTGTAAATATAATATAATATAATAAAATATAATATAATAAATATAATAATAAAATATAATATAATAAAATATAATATAATAAGATATAATATAATAAATTTAACATAATAAAATATATAATATAATAAATATAACAATAAAATATAATATAAAAAATATAACATAATATAATATAATATAATATAATATAATGAAACATAATATAATTAATAAATATAACATAATAAAATATAATATAATAAAATATAATATAAGATATAATATAATAAATTTAACATAATAAAATATATAATATAATATAATAAATATAACAATAAAATATAATATAAAAAATATAACATAATATAATATAATATATAATATAATATAATATAATATAATATATAATATAATATAATATAATATATAATATATATATACCTGGTTTCTTTGAGTGACGTTGTTTGGGGCTGGACATTGCTGATTCGGCTTCTGCTTGACTTCTGTTGTTGGGCCGGAGGCTGATGTCTGTGACAGAGGTAGCGTTCGTCACTAGTAGCCATTGTCATCTCGATTCAACCACCCTGAGAGTGTAATGGGTGCTTTTACATGCCACCGGCACAGGTGCCATTTCTGTGACACCGGTATCTGCCGTGACTATGATTTTGCTTGGCTTGATGGGTCTTCTTCTCAAGGATGAAATAATGCCAAAGGTGTTGGTTGAGGCGCAACACTCAAAAGGAGCTTGGCCCCTTTGCCTCTATGAGGTCCAATGCTCGAAAGGAACAGCCACCTCGCTCCCTGTGATAAACCATTCTCTAATATAAATGTCTTACTTACAAACATTCATGCAGGAGAAAAGCCATAGCACTGCGATACCTGTGATAAATCATCCTCTCACACAGGTACCTTAACTACACACAAACTTACTCATACACAGTGAAAGGACATATCTCTGATTTCTATGGTAATTCATTATGTGGAAGTGGTGACTTAACAGCTGAAATTCATACTGAAGAAAAACCACATCACTGATTGATATCTGTGGTAAATTGTTAACTCGGAACAAATGGCTTAACTACACACACATACAAGAGAGAAGCTGTTTAACTGATATCTGTGCTAAATCATTAACCTCAATGATGTCACTTAAGGTCACATGCCAGTGTCAATTTTAAAATTCATTCTATGGCAACAAAAATAAAATCATATCATTTAACGTCCATTTTCCATGCTGGCATGGGTTGGATAGTTTGACAGGAGCTGGTAAGGCTGGGCTCCATTGTCTTCTGGCATGGCTTTTACAGCTGGATGCCCTTCCTAATGCCAACCACTTTCCGAGTGCTTTTAATGTGGCACCAGAACTAATGCCCTTTGTATGGCACCAGCACTACTAGTGTTGTATTCATACAGGAAAGAAGACACAGCAGTGTGATAACAACTTTCCAACACTATATTTCATATCAACACATCCATACTAACATTAGTGAAATAACTTACCATTTTGATATTTTTTGTGAAACCATTATATCATCATCATCATCAGCAGCAGCATTGTTTCAATGTTCACTGGTAGAATCGTTAGTCGGCCGGACGAAATGTTTAGCGGAATTTCGTCTGTCTTCAAGTTCTGAGTTCAAATTCTGCTGAGGTCAACTTTGCCTTTCATCCTTTCGGGGTTGATAAATTAAGTAACAGTTGCATACTGTGGTCGATCTAATTGACTGGTCCCCTTCCTAAAAATTTCAGGCCTTGTGCCTAGAGTAGAAAGGATTATTATTATTGCTGGCAGAATCGTTAGCACGCCAGCTGAAATACTTAGCAGTATTTCTCCTGTCTTTACGTTCAAATTCTACTGAGGTTAACTTTGCCTTTCATCCTTTCGGGGGTCGATAAATTAAGTACCAGTTGTGTACTGCGGTCGATCTAATCGACTAGCTCCCTCCCACAAAATTTCGGGCCTTGTGCCTAGAGCAGAAAAGAGTATTCACTTTTCCCATGCTTGGATGGATCAGGTAAGAACTCACTCAGGTAGATTTTCTACTGCCAGATACTGTAACTGTTGTCAACCCTGACCTTTTTCCAAGCAAAGTAATACCTCATGACCAGGACATGTCTTCATCAAAGACTGGACACAGACAACACTGCTTGTTAGACAGTGATGCTCATTTACATCTCTAGTACAATATCAAGACAAGGGACTCAAACACATACAGCCTCTATACATGCATACATATATTCAAACACACTGTACACACTATGGACTTCTTTTCAGTTTCCACTCTTAGGGCTTTAACCCTTTTGTTACCATATTTCTGTTGTTGAGATGCTTTGTGTTTCTTTCAATTCATTTTAAACATAACAAAGAATTTAGTAAAATAACTTAGTTATCATTAAGCTAGTGTTAGGAACATGAATTGTGACTAAGGTTTGGTGGAAGATTTTAATTCAGAACTTTTAAAAACATTTGTACTACAGAGCCAGAGCCGGTTTCGGTATCAAAAGTGTTAATTTGCAGTGTTTGTTTCATCAGGTGTCTTGGGGAAATTTCGAACCTGAGTTCTCATTCCTAAAGTATCTTTCAATGTCATTATTATCATTCAGGTCACTGCCCAGAATTGAACTCGGAATCTTGGGGGTTAGTAGCCCGCGCTCTTAACCACTACGCCATATGCCCGTGGGCATATTTTAGTTTGTTTTATGGCCACAAAACGAAAGAATATCGTTTATCATCAATACAGTTATTA
>NC_142953.1:2568958-2576458 GCF_046866305.1 Octopus bimaculoides | reverse complement strand
ATGGATTGGAGAGTTATTAACGTAGAAATATGGTATCGTAGCTACTAACAGTTGAGGGTTGCGTAGTCTAGACGGCGTTTTTAGATTTCATCATTCTCTTTAACCCGGGCAAAGCCGGGTATTTCTGCTAGTATATATATATATATAAGTGTGTGTGTGCGCCTTCAAATGGAAATCTCTTGATCACTTAACGGACACACCAGCATGGTCACGCCCCTCTGACCAGTTGGGATCATGAACAGAAGAAAGTTGAGAGAACACAGTCACCCCGCCCCCTCATACACAAGCATACACGCATGCATACCTGTATGTATGCATATATATATATAGTACATGTATATATATATATGTATATATATATTTGTTGTTATATGTATATATGTATGTATATAAGTATAAACGTATATAGGTATCTCTCTCTCTCTCTCTCTGTATATATATATATATATATATATATATATATATATATATATATATATATATATATATATATGTGTGTGTGTGTGTGTGTGTGTGTGTGTGTGTGTGTGTTTATATGTATATGCATGTATATATATATATATGGATATGTATATGTGTACATACATACACACATACATACAAGCATATATACATACATACGTACGTACGTACGTACGTACGCACATACATATACACATATCAGAAACGCTAGAAGAGATCGCACCGCTGCTTCTTTGACTGGCATTTTCTGGCGCAGTTCCTTTGAACAAAGCTCAAAGGAATCCATTCCGAAGACTAAAAGGCATAGTGGTAGAAAACAAAACCAAAAAAAAAAAAAACAAAGAGAAAAAGAAAAATAAGAGAGAGAGAGCGAGAGAGAGAGAAAAGGAGAAGATATAGAATGTATGTGTATGATTTTGTGTAAGATATTTTGGAATGGTTTTCTCTGGCGATGACCTGAAGTTAATTGATTCTGGCAAAATATTTGAAAAGTAAAGAACTGGGGGAAATTCGAAGACTGTCCAGAGGGAATCGGACGTCAAAAGTTTTGTTTTCCTGATCTTTAAATGGTCTTTTGTGACTCAAGATTCTGCTAAGTAATTATAGAATGTTAATGGTAATCAACCGAATAAATTGCTGTGTGTGTGTGTGTGTGTGTGTGTGTGTATAAATGGATGTATATAATTTATATTGATTTGTATATGTGTATCTATACATATATATCTATACATATATATTTTATGTATTTATATATGTATTCTCACCCACACACACATCCACACTCACACACACATGTATATACACATATCCACGCACACGCACACATATATACGCATATATATATATATTTACAGAGAGAGAGAGAGAAATAGATGGAGAGTGACGGAGAAAGAAAGAGTGAGAGGGAAGAAGAGAGGGGGAGGGGGAGAAATCTTAGCCAACTTGCTATGTTAAAGATAGCGTTTAAATCACAACATGTAGAGATTATTCAGTTTGTTATGTGCAACAGAAGCAGTATTAGTTTAAAATACCAATCTGTACATCATACTTAATGCAGAGTCAAATTAACTGCGATAGCTGTTCTGATATAAACACCTTCTATAGACGTGCAGTATTGAAATAACGCAAAAATCCGTCAGTAGTAGTAGTAGTACAATGGCTAAGGAAAATAGTCAAAATAAAGAGGTATATAAGCCCACGACAGAAAAGAGAAGGCTTTCCCATCCGTATGGGAGTCGATATATATATATATATATATATATATATATATATGTGTGTGTGCGTGTGTGTGTACCCGTATGTAATGCAAAATTTCAACGCACTACGAAAATTTGGCCCACAGATCGGAGCAGGTGTCCAGGTGTCTCACTAATCCGTGTTACTGAGAGATTCAAAATATTGATGTACACTTAAAATCCCTCTTATTTAAATGCACACTGAAACACATGCGTATACACACACACACACACACACACACACACACAGACACACACACACACACACAGAGACACACACACACACACACATACGTACACGCATACAAGAAATATTGAGATAAAATTGAGTGACATACATACATACATATATATAGACAGACAGATAGACAGAGAAACACACACACACACAAACATACATATGTATATATTTTTAAGGAATATGTATGTATGTGTGTGTGTGTTTGTGCATACATATATACCTACATACACATATGCCTCCCTCTCTTTCTCTACCCCCCCCCCTCCGCGCGTGCGTAATGCATAGGTATAGAAGATTTTGAGTGCAAGTCAATATTTCGAATTCCCCAACAAAACGGATTAGCGAGACACGTGTACCAAAGAGGGATGTCCGTAGAATGTAGATAGATAGATAGATAGATAGATAGATAGATAGATAGATAGATAGATGGAATGATGGATGGATATATATATATATATATATATATATATATATATATGGATAGACAGAGACAGATAGATATAGATAAATATATTGATAAATAGAGATAGATAGATGGCTAGATGGATGGATATATATATATATATATATATATATATATATATATATAGATTGATAGATGGATGGATGGATAGATATATATATATGCAATCAGATAATCAATCATAGAGAGAGAGGGGGGAGAATGGGAGAGAGTGAGGAAAGAGAACGAAAGACAAAGAGAATGATGAGAGAAAGAAGTACATATCTGGTCGCAAGTACAGGTAACTAAATATAGTTTCACAGACAAAGACAGCTAGAGAGAACTCACATCCTCACGCGCACGCACGCACGCACGCACGCACACACACACACACACACACTTACCGACGGAATACACACACACACAGAGGTACACACAGATAGATAGATATACGTATATACATACATACATATACATATATATATATATATATATATAGATAGATAGATAGATAGATAGATAGATAGATAGACAGACAGACAGACAGACCGATGCAAAGAAGGAGAGGTGAGGGCGCGAGGGTGGCAAAAGAGTCTATGCTGACTGAGAACGGATTAGTTTAATAGTAGACTGTATGATGGAGGGGGGATGAGGAGGGAGGAGAAGAAAAGGAGGAGGAAGAGGAAGAAGAAGAAGAAGAAGAAGAAGGACTGATACGTTACAGTCAGATAGTTTCTGAAGAACTTAAGACTATTTCTTGCGTAACATTACTTGACGCTTCACTGGTAGGATGCTCCAAGATATGGTATGCCTCTGTGTGTGTGTGTGTGTGTGTGTGTGTGCTTTTGTATATATGTGTATGTGAGTATGCATATATGTATATATATATGTCTATATGCACGAACATACACACACACACACACACACACACACACACTTGTATCTATATATCTTTAAGTGCATACATCTACACACACACACACACACGCGCGCGCGGGTAGGTATATGCACATATGTATGATTATATACGTATTCATACACATGGACACCCTACTACATACAGATAGGGATGCATACGCACACATGCTTCTATGTGTGTATGTATGTATGTATGTAAGTATCTATCTATCTATCTATCTATCTATCTATCTATCTATCTCTCTCTCTCTCTCTCTCTCTCTCTCTCTATATATATATATATATATATATATATATATATATATATATATATATATATATATATATATATATTTATATATATGTATATGTATATATATATATATAAATATATATATATATATATATATATATATATATATATATATATATATATATATATATATATATATATACATATACATACATACATACGAAAGTGTGTATGAGAGAGAGAGGGGGAAGGAGGGAGGGAGAGAAACAAAGAGAGTTGCATATGTACTTTTGAATTTGCAAAAAAAAAAAAAAAAAGGAAAAAATCTATACAGAAGTGTATTTAAATAATTATTATTGACGTGCAGATGAAATGATGAAATTTCTTTCCGAGTTTATTCTGAATATTTCACGAAGATTCGCGGATCACTATATCGAAGCCTGGAAATGGGAATTGAAATTTACATAATAAATAAATATGATAAAACGTAGGTGCTCGCTGATATATAGAAGTGCGGGGGCGGTGACTGAGATAGTAACATGTGGGCGTGTACTGCGATAGAAATGTGTGGGCGGTTACTAAGATAGTCACGTGTGGTGTGATGATGAAGATAGTAACGCGTAGGCGGTTATTGAAATGTGAAGACGTTGGTGGTGATGGAAATAGAAAGGAAACAATCAAAAAAAAATTTGAAAAAAAAACAAAACAAAACAAAACAAGAAGCGTTATGAAATCAATGAATAACTGAATAAGTGATAAAATATGGCAAAAAAAAAATATAAAAATAAACAGAAATGATAATGACGAAATATATACGCATGTAAACGTGTATGTGTGCACATATACATATGTGTATGTATGTGTGTATATATATATATATGTATGTATATATATATATATATATATATATATATATATATATTTATATATATATATGTCAATATATTTATATATATATGTAGGTATATTTATATGTATACTATAGACATATGTGCGTGTGTATACGTCCTCCTATATACATACACACATACATAAATGCGTACATACATATACGTAAATGTATAGCTACATCCAAACCATCAACACACACACACATACTGCGTATATATATATATATATATATATATATATATATATATATATATATATATATATATGTATATATATATAAATATATATATGTATGTATGTATGTATGTATGTATGTATATATGCATATATGTATATGTATCTGTATATATGTGTATATGCATGTATAAACACATACAGAGTCGCAAACACTTCTGCATCGACATGCGTGTATACACCATTGTGCAAGAGTATGCACACACATACAGTGACATGCAACCACACACAGAGAAACACAGGCGATCCATTTTTGGTTTACCTCTTATCTGTCTGCACATCAGTAGATAGGAATATTTACACATACGCATACATTGGCCATAGACTAACACATACAGACCAAAACAGAGGCAACTAGAGATGCTGTCACACACAAATGGGCCCCACACTTATACACCCAGGCACACACAAATAATTACATGTATCTATCTATCTATCTATCTATCTATCTATCTATCTATCTATCTATCTATCTATCTATAACGCTGATTTTAATATATATATATATATATATATATATATATATATATAGATTGTTTTCCAACCACATGGTTCCGGGTTCAGTCTCACTGCGTGACTCTATTGTCGCCACGGGCTGACCATCCCTATCACTGCTTGACAACCGGTGTTTAATCGTAAATACCTTGATGCAATTCCAGGCAGTGGCTCTCATGGCTTCTGATCTTAACTGAGTGGAAGTGTTATCATGGACATTGTTTTGTCTTGGTATAAAAGATGGGCTACAGCAAATGTTCTGCTCAATACCACAGACACAGACTTGCTTGTCAGTTGCTTGACCTTAACCAGTTGAGCATGTCCTTTGGAGGCTGACGATATGCGCATCTCTGATCATGAGAAGAAGTAGTGGGGGGAGCATCATAGCCATGTGTTGAGAGGAATTCTTTGGGGTTTGAATAATTCACTTCTGGAAGCATGGGTGTTTCGTTCAATATTCTTAAACAACCCTTATTCAGGGATCTTTTGAGCGGGATGGGCTACTCGATCTGAAGAAAATTCTAACTGGGACCCACCTGCAAGGTCATGCAATGTTTATCTTGATATGAGATCACCATGTCGCGCACATATGGTTGTGATGCATATTCCTGGTGTATCCCTATGCAACAAGTATGGACTTAACAAAGCAAAAAAGTGGTACGAACATAAACACGAAGTCATCATTGAAAATGATAATGCATAGACTCTGTGGGGTTTTACGATTCAATGCGACCATTTTCCTTCATGTGCATTACAGCAGTTTAGCTCTTATTTCTAGCAATGTGGGTATTTCTTAACACCCTAGTCACATTTAATGACAATGATATATATATATATATATATATATATATATATATATATATAAGGAAAAAGTCAAGGTAGAAAATTCTAAAATAATTTTATCATAAAAAATATTTTAGTACTAGTTTCAGTCATTGAGACTTTTTCAACCCTAAGTATGGAAAACAATTAAATTTTGGAAAAATTAAATGAAAAGTCTTTTAAAAGAATATTTGCATAATATTCAAATACAAGGGGCATCTTCCTTGTTTCTGCCTGTCTCTGTCTCTCTTGTTTACTCTTGGGGGTTCGAGGTCGTTAGTTAGTTACATACATATTTGTATGTGTGTGTGTGTGTGTGTGTGCTTGTGTATGCATGGATCTCTTTCTCTCTGAATGTAAATGTTTATAAAATACAAACGTCAACTTCATCACACGAAAAACCATTCCCCATCCACAAAAAAAGAAACAAAATATATTTGCTTATTAGATAATGTAAAGACGTTAACGCAGCCGGTGCGGCTTAGGCTTGTGTAGAATTTATTGAGAAACCAGATTATTTTATTGATTGTCGCCGGAAACTCACAGCTAAGATATTAAAACAACAAGCCAGACATTTTGGAGAAAAATGAAAAATACTTATGTAACTTCCTAAAAATACATTGTTTGACTTTTATTTTTTTAATCTTTTTATTATTATTTTTTTTGTTTCTATTGCTTTGTGTTTGTCTTGATTGGAAGAAGAAAGAATCAACATTCAATAATTGTTCGGAATGATAGAGGAATGTCTGGTTACAAACATTGGTTGTGTTTCGATGTACTAAAATAATAATAATAATGATGGCGATGATATCAATATGGAACAAGTGTGCAAAAGCTTCGTTCAAACGTAGTAATCTGACCGCTAATAATAATAATAATAATAATAATATCTGGGTAAGAAGTATTTGACAAGCTCAGAAAATATAAAGATTTGCTCATTGAAACTGAAAACTGTGGCACCCAAAAGCGATTACAATACCAAAGATTGTAGGACTGATCAAAAACGGAATTATTTGAGAATGATCCCTGGCTTACCATTCATGCAGGAAGTGCAAAAGATTGTTTTGACTGCTACGTCACACGCATTGAGAAGAGCATTGTCGATGTAAGAACGATTACCATCCATGTAACTTCATTTCATTTTGAAACGGAATAAACTGGTGTATTTAATTTAATAACCTGTCAATGCATAAAGTGAGTTTCTTTGCTCTAGGTGTCGGGAAGGCACTCAACAAGAAATAGAGTCGACTTGTACAAATACAAAACAAAAGTCAAACATATAATAATACTAAAACGAACTCCTTAAGCAATATTATTTACATTTTCCCCATCCAGGTGTTAAGGATCACACCGTCCAACATCCATCGTTCTCATCCCACGACTGATTACACTCCAAGGATCCGAACCTGTCCCGTTTCAGCCAAGGCCTCTTTTAATCCTCGCCACCACCCGACGTAGTTACTAACCATAATATTACGTTACACCATCAAATAGAAACAATTTCTTTCCTTTAAACAATCCTATCTGG
>NC_142953.1:2558958-2563958 GCF_046866305.1 Octopus bimaculoides | reverse complement strand
AGAGAGAGAGTGAGACAGAGAGACAGAGAGAGAAGCAGAGAGAGGGAGAGAGAGAGGTGTCATTGCTAAAACGTTGCGCCAATTACATGACACGGTCATTTCATTTCATTTCGTTTTAGCTATTGACTTTTCTTTTTTAATTTTCCCCAGTGGAAATATCCGTGGATCGTTTGGAGCAGGACGCGGTTGTGTGTTCATTTGTATTTAGGTCAGACTGACCGATTAAAGCGGGGTCAGATCGACCGATTATAGAGTGGTCAGATGATGTGTTTAGGTCAGCTAACACGCCATGTTTTATTGGTCAGCTGATATACAGGGTGTGACAGAAAAGAAACAAAAAACCTTTTCATATTTACACATCAAGAATGATGTACCAGGGAGTCTTTTCGGTTTTTATTGCATCCTGTATTGAATGTCAAAATGACCTTGGGCTACAAAGATTAAAGTTTGACAACTGTCGTGCTGATAACGGCTATTGAGGCAGAAACACGTATCTATGACTGTCCTCTTATCTCTAGATCCGCGTTTCTCAACCGGGGTTCCACAAAAGGCTCCTAGGGGTTCTGCGAAAAAGAGTGAGACATGTAATTTATTTTAAGGGTTACGCAAGGGTAAAAAGGTTGAGAAACGCTGCTCTAGACAATAAACATATCCTTTTCCCTAATAGCATGTTAGTTTAGCCACATCAACACCTTGTACTGACTATATATTTCCACTACAAAGTCAATGAGAGCCCTACCAAAGAGGAATGTATCTGTCCCCATGCCCTTGATGGTGATGATGATGGTGATGATGATGATGATGATGATGATGATTGTGATGATGATGTTGATGGTGATGATGATGTTGATGACAATTTCTTTGATGGTAACAGAGCCACACATTTCCTCGATCGATTAGATCGATTGTATCAGGACGTGATTTATTGGTGATGGTTTATTGATCCTGTTTTATTGACCCAGAGGTCTCTCTACATTAGGGAGGAAACGTAGAGGTGATCGAATCCAGCCCAGTATAGGGAAACTTCGATCAGATTGATATCTCTTCACAATCACCTACGTCACCATCACCATCAACACCACCACCACCACCACCTCTACCACCACCACCCGCCGCAACCACCACCACCACCACCGCCGCCGCCGCCACCACCACCTGTATTAATAACCCTCCCACCTACCCACCCTCGCCACCCTGTTCCAATCAATCTCCATCCCAATCTCTCTGATATTAAACAATGCGATGATGATGATATTCAGCAATTTCGCAGCAGGTAAAAACTGGCTGCAGAGAGAAGCCATTGCAAGTGGCCACCCACACAAAGTGGCGTGTCATCATCGTTGCATCATTTCGCTGTTGATGAAAACGGTGGAAGTAGAATAGGGTGAGTGTGAGAGAGGGAGGCGAGAGTGTGTGTGTGAGAGAGAGAGAGAGAAAAGAAAGAAGTGATGCGAAGGGAGAGATATAATCAGAGATAAAAAGAGAGAGAGAGAGAAAGAGGGAGAGAGAAATGCATAGGGAGAGATATAGTCAGAGATAGAAAGAAGGAGAGAGGGGGAGAGAGGAGAGAGAGAAGAAGTGAAAGGGAGATAAAGAGATTCAAAGAGGAAGATATTATAGTCTAAGATACAAAGAAAGAGAAAGAGGGAGAGAGCGAGAAAGGGGTAAGCAGAGAGAAAGAGGGAGAGGGAGAGGGGGAGAGATGCAAAGGGGTAGATATAGTCAGAGAAAAGAGAAAGAGAGAGAGAGAGAGAGGGTAGAAAAAGGGAAATAGAGGGAAAGAGGAAGGAAAAGAGAAAGAGAGAGAACGGGAGAGAAAGAGAGAGAACGGGAGATAAAGGAAGAGAAGGAGAGTATGAGAGAGAGAGAGAGGGGGGAGGAGAGAGAAAGCGAGAACCGTTGGGAAATAAGAAACAGAAAACTACGTTTTTTTTTAATTCGTTCCTTTTTCTTTTCTTTTTCGTATTATTATTATTTCTTCTTTGAGATAAAACCGACAACAGACATGAAGAACAGGTACAAGTTGGATGTTTTCAACAGAATTAGTTTGATAAAAGCAACAGAAATCGAAGAAACGCAACAGGAACAAGAGAGAGAGAAAAAAGAAACAAGGCCAGAATAAGGAAAGAATACGTAAGAAAAATAACACAAGCAACACCCTCCAAAGAAAAAAAGAGAAAAAAACGGAGAAACGACATAAATTTTGTTAAAACAATGGAAGGCAGAAAAAGAAGAAATAAAAAAGAATTCCCAGACAAATTCTAGTAATAAAAACTACCAGAAAAATAAAAAATAAGTTACGAAAATATATTAGCAAATGCTTTTTAAAATTTCTATTTTGCTTGCCGCTCAACAATATTAACAACATATCCGCCATCTTTTCTTTACTTATAACACTTTCAGATGCATTTGTTTTTGTAGAATGCATTTCGTTTTTCGTTTCTTTTAAATTTTATTTTATTGCATTTTAGTCTTGTTTAGTTTTTTCGATTCTAGTCAATAAGTGCTTGGAAAGAAAAGCAATAATAACAATAACAATAATAATAATAATAATAATAATAATAATAATAATAATAATAATAATAATAATAATAATAATAATAATAATAAATATCAAATAAAACGAAACAAAAACGAACCTCAAAGAACACTAATTCCTTGAGTGAGCAAAGGAGTTCTGCAACAGTTTTACGATACCGGGGAGAGATTTCCCGAGTAACATCTGCATTGTATTTCTTAGCAAGTGTGATGCATACGATTGCTTAGCGCCAAAATGTGTGAGATCTAATGCATGACAAAAGATATTAATTTTCTTAACAGAATGCATAAGGTTTCCAAGCAAACTATCTTTAAGATATATATATATATATATATATATATATATATATATATATATATATATATATATATATATATATATATATATATATATATATATATATATATATATATATATATATATATATGCAATTTCCAAACAGTTTTCTTGATAAGTTGTGACAATTCCAAGAAAAAAATAAATGAAGATGTACAAGTAAATTTTCCTAGCAAATAAAATATTTATAGTAAACAATCTGAAATATTTGAGTAAATTCAGAAACACTCTCACTCACGTAGACACACACTCACGCTCATGTACACACACACACACACGCTTACACACACAAACACTCACACACTTACACACACATACACACAAACACGCACACACACACATACACACACACACACACAAGCACTCATATGAACACTGCTTTCTCTTATTTTCCTCCTGTCATCTCTAATCTCTACCCCGAAAAAGGATTTATTCCGAAACGTCGGATATTCCATGCCCTCTAACAATTTCTCTAAACTCTTTCTGTTACTTTTTTCCAAATAATACAAGCCTTTCCGATGCAGGTCACCACCAATCTCATGAGATTCTGTTTTATTCAATAAAACCGAGCTGTTTTCATCGTCCAATTCAGAGATCCGCAAACAAAGTTATTATTAATTTCAAGTCTTTTCATGACGAAATTTATTGATTTGAAGCGTTTTTATACAAAAGAAAGCTTTATTGATTTAAAGACTTATCAAAACCCAGCATTATTTCTCCGAAGATTTTTGCAGCGAGAATCATTATTGACTGAAAGTATTTTTCTAACAAAGAATATATATTTCTTTTTTTGATTCACTGACTTTTCAAACAGAATATTTTTCATTCAAGTTCTTTTCAAAGAATTAAGGATTCCATTGAATATCTTGTCAAGAGAAGCTTGTTTATTTCGAAACTATTCAAAGAAATTACGTTCAATTCAGAATGTTTTCAAACAAAATTTAATCGATTCACGGAATTTTCAAACATGATACTCTTACTTCAAAGTTTATTCAAACAAAACGGTTTTGATTCAAACATTTGTTTTTGTCAAACAACTCACTGGTGTAGGGCCTTCTTTTTTCTTCAGATGCAACATGATTAATTCAAGAAATTTCTCAAACTATTGATTTTATTTTCAGATAAAATATCAATGTCTTATAGAAACAGAAATTTTGAATCAACGTTTTTTAGAGTCAGACCGTATTCATCGATTGTCTGTCAAACAAATCAATCATTATCGATTCAAAGATTACTTAACCAAAAGCATTATTAAATCAAAGTGTTCTCAAACACAATATTATTGCATTCAAATTTTATTGGAAAACAAACCGTCATCGATATCAAATTAGTGATATGTTGTTTTCCAAATAGTATTAATTCAGAAATTTCTCGACCAAAAAATTATTAAGTCCTAGTGTTTTCAAATAGAATATTATTGAATCCAAGGATTATTACAAAACAAACAAACATTATCGTTTCCTAGTTTTTTCAAAGCATTATTTTGTAATGTATTCCAAATATTATTGCTTCAAATATTTCTTGACCACAAAAATGTTTATTCAAAGTGTTTTCAAACAGAATATTATTGAATTAAAAGTTTATTAACAAAAAGCCATTATTGATGTCGAGTTTTTTTTTTTTCTACATTATTGTTGATGTAGTGTTTTCCAAAAATGACTTTATTGATTCAGAAGCTTTTCAAAGAATTATTATTGAATCAATGATTTCGAAGAAGAAGCAAAAAGAGAGCAAAAAACAATAAAAAAAAAAGAAAAGAAAGAGGAACTGTTGCTACAATAATTCCAAGTCAGTCATATAGATTTTAGTGCTTGACAGAATTGTTGATATAAAACCACTTTTCAAATAAAACAATTTTTTAATTCAAAGCGTTTCCAAATACAGCTTTTTGATTGAGAAACTCTTGGACAAAGCGTCATTCATTCAAAGTCATCTATTTATCTGTCTGTTAGTATGCATATATACACATATATATACATATATATATATAAGGATAGAAAATTTAGAAAACTTTTCATGTCGGTAGCCAGCATGCATAATAAAGTTCGTAGACAACATATTTTCATAGATAATCTTTTCTAATCTAGGCACAAAACCCGAAATTTTGGGGGAAGGGGGCCAGTCG
>NC_142953.1:2546458-2553958 GCF_046866305.1 Octopus bimaculoides | reverse complement strand
TATATACATACATGAATGCATACATGCCCACACACTAATACCAATACAACACAAAAACATACACAAACCAGTACCAATACAAACAAATACACACATATACGCACATATACGCACACAAACATACATATATACGTACACACACGCGGGCGCGCGTACTCAAAGTTGACGTCAAAAGAATTTACAAACTTTCGAAAGAACGTGGAATAATTGTTTTTGTATTTTTTAAAATTCTAACTGGATCTCGAAGCAGGCATAAAGTCATAAATAATAGAATGTAAATATTTGGTTGAAAAACCCTTTTTGGATAGATAAAGTTGAAGGTTGTCCGGTAAGTGGGGGTACTTGATTCCAAGTTTCTCCACTTGCAAGACTTTGGTTGGTCCGGGGCTATAGAAGAAGGCAGTTTCCTAAAGTGCTACGCAGTAGAATTGAAACCGACCATTCTAATGGTTCCAACAAGGTATTGGCATGGATTGGGGTTCTTTTGTTATCGATCTTGAAAAGCTGAAAGGTAGAGTCGAGCTCAGGCGGTTTGAACTCCGATCGTAAAGAGTCGAAACGCAGTCCCAAAATAACTTAAACAAGTAAAAGATAAAAGATAAAACATAATCTCCAAGATTATTGACTTTGTTTAGAGGGGAATGTCATAGTTAAGATTAAGGTTGAGTTAAGCCCTTCGCCAGAAGGAATACATCATATGGAGTTTGAATCCGACCAAAATATCAAAATGTTCTTTTATGCTTTAACAGGAGCACCGAGTTTGCTGGAAGACAGCCATACACGCTCGACGTGGGTGGCGGGGTCAATGTTTGGTCAAAACGCCACTGGAATTCCCACATCTACATTGATATTTAGAATTATTTGTAGAAGGAATCAATAAATGAATTGGTAACTAAAAGCTATTAATAGAGTTCTTTTACAAAATAAAATGCATCATGGAGTCTTGAATTCTGTGTATACATGCATATACGAGTGTGTGTGTGTGTGTGTGTGCGCCTGTGTGTGTGTGCGTGTATGCATGTGTGTGTATACATACATACATTTATACATAAATATATATGTGTGTGTGTGTGTGTGTGTGTGTGTGTGTAGTTGAAATTTACAGAAAAACAAAAGACGAAGACAGGTGTATAAACAACAAGCAGGTGTATTGTAAATATATATATATATATATATATATATATATATATATATATATGATAATGCATGTAAGTGTATTTATATGTATATGACTACATATGTATATATGTGTAAATATATGCGTGTGTGTGTATGTGCAATTATATGTATGTGTCTGTATGTGTGCGTAAATATGTTTGTTTATATATATATATATATATATATACATACATACACCTTTGTCGATGTGTGTGTTAATTTATTTTGAAGAACGAAATTTTGGAAAACATCTGGTGTTTGTTCTCGAGATTTCCCCCCTCCCCACCCATCCATCTCCGCCTCACATCGCACCACACTCACGCATCCTTCTATGCACATACACATGCATACATACACGCCAAAAACGCGCGCGCGCACACACACACACACTCAAACCTCGTATAGAAAGTATTAGACGAGGTTTTCCTACTCTCTCAAAACGCCTGATATTGATGCCTTGATGATGACAATGATGATGATGATGATGAGGAGGAGGAGGAGGATGACGGCGGTGACGATGATGAGGATGATGTTGTTCATGAAAATGGTGAAAATGATGACGACGAGGACGATGGGATGATGATGATGATGGTGACGATGGTGACGATGATGATGATGTTGATGACAAAAATGATGATGACAAAAATGATGACGATGACGATAACGGTGATGGAAATGATAATGATGATGATGATGATGGCCATTATTGTAAGCATTGGAATCTGTTAAACAAGAAACCATCAGAAACATTAGACAAAATCTTTACAACTCATTACATTTGTTTTCGTTTTTTTCTTTTTTAATAATTTATCTGTTTATTTTATTTTGTTATTTTTCTACTTTTCATTGTTCCTTTTCGCATTCATTGTTTTGTTTCCTTGTTCTAAAAGCAACGACAGTTGCCTTCTAAATGAGTTTAATGAATTTACTTGATCTTACATACGTTTTCGTTCGTTTCTTTCTTCATTGTATTAATTTCTTGAACCTCTGCAAGATAGTATCGATAATAACTCTTATTGAATGTTGACATAGCTCACTTTGAGCGGTTCATTGACCAAACTTCGATCTATTTCCAATCAGGCGTGCACAAAAATACGATTGTACGATTGTCGTTCGCATTGCAACAGAGGATTTAACACAAATGGGCAAGTTCTTTCTTTCTTTCTTCCTCTCTATCTTTCTTTCTATCCTTCTTTCTTTCCTTCTTTCTTTCCTTCTTCCTTCCTTCCTTCCTTCCTTCCTTTCTTCCTTTCTTTCTCTATATCGTTCTCTCTCTAAGTGTTTGCAGACATATTAGACATGCATACCTACCTACCTACCTACCTACCTACCTACCTACCTACCTACCAAACATATATACTTATACACATATATGTCATATGAAATACATATTTTGATATAATCACATTTTTACTCAGATTTTTGGTTGAAGAATTCATGAAGAAAGTTCCTTCATTTTGGTTTGTTTCCTTATATTCGTCTGTATCTCTATTTGCGTTTATAATGATGACGATATCCATGATGACGACCATTCGCATTCTCATCACCCTTCCCAATCATCGCCGTAGTCGTCGTCGTCGTCGTCATCATCATCATCATCATCATCATCATATTTGTTCTCACCATCAACAGGGCCATCGATATCTGTTGTTTTTGATATCCTGGTTCGTTGCTTTTCTTGTCGATGCTGTTGCCCTACTGCTGCTGCTTCTTCCCCTGCTGCTGCTAATCACAAATAGTATTGATTAATCGGACATTTAACTGTCCTCCTATTTTCTTCAGCCGTTTGATGTCTATATTAGAGGAAAGATGGCTGGAGGGGCAATGTGAGTGTGAGACGATGTGTGTACAAGTGTTTATGAGTATATAAGAATGCGTGTGAGTTTGTGTTCGGATGAATATTGAAGACTGCAAGAAAGACAAAAAGAAAGAAAGAAACAGACGGTGAAAGAGGGGAAGCAAGAAAGAGTGAGCGAGAAGAAGAGAGTAAGAGAGGCTGGAAGAAATTAAAAGTGAAACAGAGAGGAAGAATGGAAGAGAGTTGGAGAGGAGAAAGAGTATTAGAGAACGTGCACAATTCCAAAATGTTGAAAGGAGTTTTCTGTTAAGGTTAACCCGCTTACACAAGGAAACCGGAAACACCAATTTGCATAAACAACGCACTTCTAACAGCTACTTCGATTAATAAATTACCAATGCATTAATTTTATTTTGCTTCAGTGCTATATATTGTATTACAGAATATATCTATAGATTTGTAGCAAATATCACATCTCTAAAGATGTAAACACGCTTTCTATGCGATATTTTCTTGTACAGAAGAGCGTAGGTTCGAAACGTCACTGATCCATTATTATACTTGAGCGTCACACTAACACACCTTGTTTATTGTTCCCCAACACTAACACACCTTGTTTGTTGTTCCCCAACATTTTATGCAGAATTTTGAGCCATATGTATGTTTACATACACACACACACACACACAATATGCATAATATAATACTACTAGTCATCTACAGGCATATTACAAAGAATACAATCGATATAATAGAAAAGTACAATAATAATAACAACAACAACAACAATAGTAATAATAATAATAATACACACGAAAAGGTATGTCAAAAAATGTTGCATGAGTGCAAGATCAATCACGGCGCCCGTTCGTGCAGTGGAAACATGCAACAAAACTAAAACTGCTGAGATAATAATAATAATGATAATAATAATAATAATAATAATAATAATTATAATAATAATAATAATAATAATAATAATAATAATAATAATAATAATAATAACAACAACAACAACAACAACAAAAACAACGACAACAACAACAACAATAATAATAACAATAATAATGACGACAAAATGGTGCCGATCAGTTTCGAGTTGCTGCCTAAAAGAAGTAAGTTATTTTTTTCTTTGCCGTCCATGTTAATTTGTATAATATTGATGAAGAAGAAGAAGTAAAAACGAAAGAAAAAAAGGGAAAAAGGAAAAGAAATCCACAAACAGCAAAAAAACTATCAAACGTACAACTTCCGTTTTAAGTATCAAGGATCGTAGTAACAAACAAACAAACAAACCACCACCACCACCACCACCACAACCACCACCACCACAACCACAACCACAACCACTACCACCACCACCACCACAACCACCATACCAAAAGCAACAACAACAACACCAACAGATAGTATTAATCACCCAAATTGCTGTTTGTTGCCGGTGTAAGTAGATAGCTTGTTGTTGTTGTTACTGCTTTCGTTGTCGTTGTTGTTGTTATTGTTGATGTTAATGATCATAATGATGATAGTTGTGGTGGTTGTGGTGGTAGTAGTGGTGGTGGTGATGAGGATGACGACGACGATGATGATGATGCTGACAATGGTGATGTGCTTTGTTTACCCTTGTAAGAAGAAAACAAAACACACGCACAAACACGTGTACACACACACATATGAGTACACACACACACACACACACACACTCACGTATACACACACACACACACACACAAACAGTCCATTGGTCTTGTTTTTATGCAGTTTGAGAAGAATGGTAGTTTTTGATTTCATTCACGTTCATTAACAGGAAACGCCTCCGCTACCACCACCACCACCACCACCACCACCACCACCACCACCACCCACTACTACTACTACTACTACTACTACTACTACTACTACTACTACTACCGCCGTCCCTGTAACCACACTGTTTCCACGTCTGCAATACAACATTCAGCCATTATTAGCCAGTTCTCACGTCTTCGTTCCTCTGGTGTATCGTGTTCCTCTTGTAATCAATATCTTGTCGGAGTTGTTGCTCATTGTTCATTGTTTACCACATCAAGGCTTTTCTTGCAAGAATTCTTGATGAGAATCTCAAGAATTATATGTATCTAACAACATCCAACAGACCATTTCTTTCTTGGCTTCAAAGAGATACGCAAAACCACTTCTGTTTACGGGGAACTTAATCCTGGTTTCAATTTCGGCGCAAGGCAAGCAGTGTTCGGAGGAGGCTACTCGGCTGCTACTTTATTTTATCGATCTCGTAAGAATGAAAGACAAAGTCGACCTCGGTGATATTTGAACTCAGAATATAAAGAGCCGGTATATTGCCGCTGAGCATTGTGTCCGACGTGTAAACGATCCGGGCATCTCGTCGCCTTTTAGGAGAAATTATTGGTCCCCAAAATTATTGGGATGAGCAAATCAATAACATCGACCCCAGTGTTCGATTCGTACCTTAATTTATCGACCCAGTAAAAATGAAAAAGCAAAGTCGACCTCGGCGGGATTTGAACTCAGACCGTAAAGAGCCGGTGGTTTGCCGTTAGCATTTGTCCGGCGTAGTAACGGCTCTGTCATTCCAGAGTAGGTCTAAGAGGCCAGATCTAGCTATTTGGTCTATCAAATGAAATACTTGTTTTATTCACATTGTTTTGAATTAATCTTGCATTATCTCATAGCTAAAATGAAAGACGCTCCGGCCGTGACCATTCCGTTTCAGTTGCATATATATATATATATATATATATATATATATATATATATATATATATATATATATATATATATATATATATATATATATATATATCAGTGTTATCCTTGTGTACATCCATTTATCTTTAAGATGGTCGCTTGCCATTTGAGAGGAAAATTTTGTTGCTATTTTCAGCAGGTCATGCAAACACAAAGAGGCTTCCCTTCTGGATCACTTATTATATCGTTGTTGTTAATAAAGTTGTTGCTTTTTTTTTTGTTGTACCTTGTACTAACAATACTTCATCTGTCCTCTCAATCATCACTCAAGATACATTATTCAATTGACAACCGACTGCCGGAGCGTCAATTTAAGTAGGAAAGCTTTCCGTAATTAATTAAATTAAATTAATTGCAATCCATTTATTCATTAATAGTTATGTCAGAACAGTATTCATTAGCAATGTTGTTTTATCTATCTCCGTTTTTTTTCTCTCACTAGAAATGGGACATTTGTTGTTGTTAAACCCTAGGTCAGCTCAAATCAAGAAGACCTATTTTCAAAGACGTCTCAAATGTGTGATCAGCGCATATTTGTTTCCTTTTCTTTCTCATTTAATTTCAGGCATATTGGATTTATAACTACATTATTTAACTGCCGATGAAGCTACCCCTCGCTTTACAGCATCAAGGTTTGGTTGAGAAATTCTGGTTTAGGTCTTATCATTTTGTTGGCACGTCTCTCGCTCTCTCACACACAAACACATACACACATGCACAGAAAATCCCATAGACACTCACGCACTCATTCACTCACTCACTCACACACGCACACACGCACACACACATACTGTAAACCTTCTGTTTCACTCTGTCCCACACCCTACTAAATCATTAAAGTGAGACTAGGAGTGGTCCCATGATAAACAACAATTAAATACGTGAGTCTAGGAGTGGCCCCGGGGTAAATAATAAACTAGGAGTGGCCCCCAGGAGAAACAACACAACAAGGATACATTCTATAGATTATTTCCATCGCAAAACAACCCGGTCCACCCCTATCTAGCATATTAACCTTTCAGCCACTCCATTCAACCACTTCCAGCCTCACCGTTAAAAGAAACAAGCAGGAATTCTGTAAGCTTTCCTATTGACTGCATATATTCCGAACAATCTATTTGGTTAATATTGTCCATCATTATTAGGAAGCAGCAGTTTAATTACTTGCCAGTTTCAGCCAGTTTCAACCGGTTTGTATTAGTTCAGGCCAGTGTAAGTTATGAGGTGACCACTGGCGAAAACACTAACTTATTGAAACCATACTTTACCTACTTCGTCTGTCTCCTTTACACCGCCGCCATGTTCAAATCTTTATCATTTCTATCTTCCTATCGCTTTTTATTCTCTCCAATCCAATTTCGCATGTCGCAAATTCTCGCCTAAATTAAATAATTTCAAAATCCTCAATCACCCACTTACTCTCTCTCAGCCCCTTTTTCGACCATACGTTCCTTATAATACATTTCACAGCATCGATACTCCTTTCTTCCCTTCCAGCTAGTTTCCCCAACCTACAGTCTTGCCTTAATAATTATCTTTCTATTGTGTTTCACAATTTTTCTTTATTCATCAGTGTCTCACGTTGTCGGCCGAAGCTGCTTTCCTTCTATCTATCTATCTATCTATCTATCTATCTATCTATCTATCTATCTATCTATCCACATGTGCCTGCCTGCCTTCCTGCCTGCTTGCCCGCCCGGGGGTTATTTATAATTAGGGTTCTTTATATTTATTTATATTACTTATATTTATTTTTATTTATATTTATATTATTTATA
>NC_142953.1:2538958-2541458 GCF_046866305.1 Octopus bimaculoides | reverse complement strand
CAACTGATATTTAATTTATTGACCCTCGAAAGGGTGAAAGGCAAAGTCGACCTCGGCGGAATTTTGAACTCGAATTTGACAGACGAAATACCGCTAAGCACTTCGCCCGGCGTGCTAACCATTCTGCCAGCTCGCCGCCTTACGCAGCTAGATAATGAGACTGAGAGAGAAAGTTACAGATAACAAGAAAATTAGAGAAATAGATAAATAATAGACAGATAGAGAGGAAAAAAGAGAAAGAGAGATAGGGAACAATAGACGAATGAAGACAACCGTATTGTAATGGCTGGAAAGGTAACACAGCGTATTCTAAGTAGCAAATGAAATGTTTTCCCCGAAACATCGATTAATTGAAAGGAAAGCATTGTGAACAGGATTCAATGCATGATCTAACAATATCCGGTTAAGCAAGCAAGGGTTTAATTTAAGATCTTACTCAGGTGAACAGGTCGTTCGTTATATTCCGCCGTCGGTATATATATATATATATATATAATTAGTTTTATGAAACAAAAACGAAGAAAGAAGAATTAATTTTAATTAAATAAATATATACTTAAGTAGGTAGTCCTGACTACATGTATGTATGTATGTATGTATGTATGTATGTATGTATGTATGTATGTATGTATGTATGTATGTATGTACGTCTGCATGTGTGTATGTATGCATGCAAATCAGTGTGTATATGTGTGTGTGTGTGTGTGTGTGTGTTTTAGTGTACAGTTATAATGAAAACAGTGGAGGTGAAGTGGCCCAGTGGTTAGGGCAGCGGACTCGCGGTCATAGGATCGCGGTTTCGATTCCCAGACCGAGCGTTGTGAGTGTTTATTGAGCGAAAACACTTAAAAGCTCCACGAGGCTCCGGCAAGGGATGGTGGCGAACCCTGCTTTACTCTTTCACCACAACTTTCTCTCACTCTTACTTCCTGTTTCTGTTGTGCCTGTAATTCAAAGGGTCAGCCTTGTCTCACTCTGTGTCACGCTGAATATCCCCGAGAACTACGTTAAGGGTACACGTGTCTGTGGAGTGCTCAGCCACTTGCACGTTAATTTCACGAGCAGGCTGTTCCGTTGATCGGATCAACTGGAACCCTCGACGTCGTAAGCGACGGAGTGCCAACAACTACAACAATCCCTTGTTCTTACAAACATCCCCACCCCTAAGCACAGTTTAAGGTAAGCTATTCATCGAGAGACTCATAGCTGAGTCAACCTCATTGTATTACTGGTACTCACCTACTTAATTCCTGGCGAGATTTGAACGCAGAACATTAAGCAGCAAACCAAAGCATTCTAATAAATGCTAACGTGATCGAAGTCCTGCCCCCCTCTCCTCTCTCAGCCAATTCTACCGCCTTCGAAGCTTGCTAATAAATATTGATTTTAATTAATATATTTATTGATTTCGTTTGAGTTGATCTAATAAATATTAATAAATATTATTAATTATTATTATGCCCACTACCTTCGTATATAGGCATTTGTATGTGTGTGCGGGTTCACACGCATGTGTGTATGTTTGTGTGTGGTGACTTTGTACTTATGCGTACGCGTGAGCGTGCGTGTGTATATGCGTGAACATACATACATGGTGCATGTATATATGCGTGTATGTATGCGTGTATACATGTATATATATATATATATATATATATATATATATATATATATATATATATATATATATATATATATATATGAATATATAGATGTATCCATCTATTCATATGTATATACATATGTGTGTGTGTAATTTGTATATGTATATGTGTGTGTGTGCGTGTGTGTGCGTGCGTGCCCGATGTAATTACTACTTTTAGAAGTCAGGTAGGGTTGAGACAAGAGTAAGACGTGACAAGATTCATTTGCTGGATGCGGCCTTTTCTTTGGAACATCCGCCCTCCATCCACCCCGTACACCACACCATTATTCAAACACACATACATATACACTAATACCTTAACAAACCATCACACACACACACATACACACACATATACATGCACACATGCAAACTCACAATCACTCCATGACATGAACGCACTAACACACCAACTCGCTGTCACACGAGCAAACCGTCGTAGAAACACAGCTACACATGCTATCTCCCCAACATCTTAACAATCTCACAAACCAACACTCTGACACACCATGATACCATCACACCATCACACCATCACACCAACGCATCTCCAAACACTTTCAGAGCAACTCTGCCGTAATCCAATCATAAAAGGCAACGACTATTAATTAGGACAAATGGCGATTTGTGTGTCGTTTGACAGATTAAGCTTTCCGTGCGCAGATCAAGGGCGGACTGCCGGCTCTTGAGCGAACGTACGAGGAGCGTTAATAGAGAATGTTTTATGGGGGAGAACGAAAGTGTCGGTGGGGGCCCCATTAACCTATGGCAATGTGGGGTATTAACAACCATAATAAGCAAGCCACACTGTGCAAACGATGAAATTTCGTTTATACGTAATTGCTTTATTTGTGA
>NC_142953.1:2528958-2533958 GCF_046866305.1 Octopus bimaculoides | reverse complement strand
AAAGACGATGTCAATTTTCTCAAGAATCTGTTATTTCACGATTGGTTTTTTTTGCTTTTTTTTTTGTTAGTGCACTAAGCGACATCATCAAAGCTAAATCTGATGTCGCAAAAGATTCTCGGAAAAGGTGTAAGTTTAATACAATTTGCTGCTATTAAACGTGATGGAATATTTGCTGTAGCAGTCTGAGCGAGAAGAATATCTACAAGACAAAACAACTGGTGATGTCATTCGGTAGAAAAGAGATCATGTGATGCTTTCCCGTTCTTTGTAGACGTTGTGTGCGTGTGTGAGTGTTTATGTGTGTGTGTGTGTGTGTGTATTTATAAATATGTATACATAAACATTTAAATATGCATAAATATATACGCGCGCACGCACACACACACTTACACATATATATTATACATACACCACATACTGAATGTGTTTATGCGTGTGCGCACATGCATACAGACATATCTATACACACCTACATACATACATACATACACACATACATACATACATGCATATATATATATACATACATATATATGCATATATATGTATACATACATATATATACATACATATATACACAATACACACACATACATACATATATATATATACATATATATATATACATGCATATATATATATATATATATATATATATATATATATATAGATTATATATATATATATATAGAGAGAGAGAGAGAGAGAGATTATATATATATATATATATATATGTGTACAAACACACACATATATGTGTGTATGTAATGTATGTACATGCATGTTTGTGGGTGTATAATCGTAAGAACTTAATCCTGCGGTCAAGTCATGTTCTCCATCCCAGAGAATGGCGTTTTTATTAAACAGGAGCGAACAGGACTTCAATGGATCCTACATCTCTCTGATCTTGTCAGGGAATCGAACTTACGATCTAACTATCGTGAGTGCAACAGCCTAACCACTAGGCCACTCGCCTTCACAATTATATTTGTTTAATAATATTTTTTTATAATAATATTTAATTATAAAAGCATAGTAAGATTTTTTTATTAAACATCAAATATCTATGAAGATCTCTCCGAGTAAAATAGGAATCCAAGGGGTGGGGTGGGGTGGGGTGGGGGGCATAAATGAAAATGGTTGAAGGATTTGTTGCATGTTGTGTTCACTTGATGCTAAGAAGTCTTGGTCAAGCTGCAGAGGAGAGAAGAGATATTGCCAGAAAATCACTGGAAGCTGCTGAGAAAGCAAGTCGTAAAATCTTACACAAGAGAAAAGACGAGTGGTGCAGCAAAAATGAGCATTGAAGATGATAGGAACATCTGGCCAAGAGTCACAAATGTTTGACTCAACAAAGCTTGTGCTCTTATACGGGAGATTTGTCGCTCTACATCGGTGGTGGGTAACCCTCTGCAGCTCTGGTGTCACGGTGGGAGGGGCCGAAGCATTGACAGAGCTGCTTCGCCGCCTTGACGGGACATCGACTTCTGTGTTGGAAAAAGGATTACAACAGCACCTTCAGCACACAAGTGTTTACTCTAAAACGTATTCACCGTATCGAAACTGATGGCATAAAGCACAGCAGTGACCTCTGCTGTCAACTGTCGCTGTTAAAATTGTCTGCTAAACAAACTCTCCATTACTAGAAGGAGACAAATGCACAGCTTCGATTGCAATTCGCTGTATTAAACTGTTATTGCGCGTTCGCTTCTCTTCTCCGCCATCGATGCAGACCTCTTGATAATTGAGGTTGCTTAGCAACAAAAATAGTGAAGTGCTTTTCACATCCAGAACGAAAATAGTGAAAAGAAAATAAACGTAAAATATTGTGAAAATAATATGATTAAAAATCATTAAAAGTTATTTTAAAATATTGATGCGTCATCGTCATCGTCATCATCTTCTTCTTCTTCTTCGTAATTTTACTTCTTTTTACATTTTTCACAATTTATCACGTAAAAAATAAGTTTATAAGTTTATATATATATATATGGATAGATAGATAGATAGATAGATAGATAGATAGATAGATAGATAGATAGATAGATAGATAGATAGATAGGAAAGACATTGTCAACTAAATTTTGCTTACAAAGCAGTGGTCAACTCTGAGATAAGGTGAAAGACTCTTGTGGAAGGTACACCACATTGGCACCATGGAAATAAACCCGGAACTCCTTAATCAAATTGCAATTCGGTGAATTAGAAGTAAAAATAATAAATGACTAAAAAAAAAAATAGAGATCACAAACAGACGCACCGGCATCAATAACAAGGAGAACCAGAACGGTTAAGAAGTGAATTGAAATATATTGGGAACTGAGATTTGGCAGCGGAGTATAAATGAGAAGCACAAAGCAGTGAGATACAGAAGAAGACATCGTTGTTGCCAGCGACGTTACAATGGGTGTAGAACGGCGAAGAGACAAAACAACAGCAAACGGCAGTAGGAGAAATAAGAATATGATCTTGGCGTTGTCATAGAAACTGAGATATCAGTTTAAAATTTCCAAATTACTATAAGAACTTTGGTAATGAAGATTTCTTTTCTATTCGTTTATTTCATTTCATTTCCCCGTTGTTGTTGTTTTCTGTTATTTTTCGGGTTCTTTGCTGTCCTCGTGTTATTCCAAACGCAATCATTTCATTTCCAGTCATTCCTGTCTCAGGTTATTATTACAGAAAAAAGAAATATATATATATATATATATATTGACTTTAACTAGGAAAACGATTACGGGGGTGTATGTATGTATGTATGTATGTATGTATGTATATATATGCATATATATATATATATATACTCACACACGTATATTCATACAGGCATACATACAAATAAACATATATACATGCACACACACACACATATATATACACAAATATATATATATGTATACATAAATACATACGTATATACCTTTACATATATGCGTGTGTATGGATGCACACACACACACACACACACACACACACACACACACACACACACATACACATATATATATATATATGCATACGTATATATCCATAGATACATACGTATACATATACAGATATATATAATATAATATAGGATAAATTCTTTATAAGAATTTATCAAGTAGTCAGCGTGAAAAAACCTCATAATGAAAAAATAACGAAGAATTTCGTATTTTTTCATATATTTAAATATACAGATATATATATATATATATACATATAAATATGTATAAATCTGTGTACGTGTATATGCATATATACTATTATACACACACACTCACGCGTATATACACAAACGTAAATGGTGTGTAGGTGTCTCTCAAGTAATATGTTTACGCTGTATGTAACTACGTTAAAGCAGTTGTGTGTGAATGACAAAATAACGTAACAACTAGAAAATGAACACTAGAAATAACTGCGAAGTGGAAGCCTCGTTATGGGAACAGCCACCGATTTCCAGTTGATAACGCTTCATCAGACGTTTTTATAGTTTTGGTTCTCATAAATAAACTGACACAGTAAGGATCGGGAAATCAGCGCTTGTAAAAGGCTAAGGGAATAAACCCCTACAAAAAAAAAATCCAGAAAGAGGTATCATAAGGCCGATGTGTATAGCTACGGCTATACTTAACCATTATCCGGCAACATTTGCGGCTACGAGGCCGTTGTGAAAGTACTCACTCATGTCCTTCCTTTGTGGCATGAAACGGATCCATTTTTCGTCAAGAAAAGGATCATTGGTGTTTTGCAGAAAGAGCATCGATCACACTTTAAAACGCCAAACTTTTTGATTTTCATTGAGCTCATGCGTAAATAGAAAGACATTTTGCGTAGATTTATTTGTCTGAAATTGTGTTCCGGAGGCGAAGGTCTGCGTGAGATAATATTCCCCTAAATGCATCCTCTGTAAAAATAATGACATCATGATGGTCACAGCTGGATTGTCATTGATTCTAAATCGTCTCGATTAGGGGTGGCATTGTGGCAACTCTGATCTGACACTGCATTTACAAGAACATCAGTATCAGACTCAGCAAATTTGAAAGACATATCTGACACCAAAAAAATTACGTAAAACTGGAATTGTTTACCAAGATCTTCATTGTTATTAAACAAAAAAAAAACCAACCCATACAACCCTAAATTCCTAACCGGTACCCTATAAAAAAAAAGTGAGTTACAAAAGATACAGAAAAAAGTAAAGGAAAAAATTATAACTTTTTCTTGTTTCTTAACTCAGTTACATCAAACGCAGGGGACAGAGTTATGGCGGCGATATTGTCGGTGGGCTGAAGATTGGAACGAAAAATGAGAAGCAATCACGAATTTGGAAGTAAAACTTGGAAGTAAAATAATATCAAGAGAAATGAAAAAAGAACTAAAAAATAACAGGACTAAAAAAAAATAAAACATAAAAAAGTAAGACAGTTTATCAAAGGGAGAATGCCCAGAGGTTATGCATTTTATTGTCACGTACGGAGCTGATCGTGAAGAACGTATTAAAAATAAGATAAAGATGAGATTAAAATATTTATTGTCATTTTTATATATGTATTTATTTGTTTCTTTATATATTTACGTGTGTGCGTATATATATGTGTGTTTCTTTATTGCTTCGTTAAAGAATAGTCAGCCATTTTTATGTTTTTACAAGTCAGATCTGATAAGAGTTCTAAAGGAACTGTATGAGACGAAAAGAAAGAACGTGCGCCGTGGGTACGTGCGGGGTCGGTGTGAAGGCTAGTGTGGGGGATGGTGTAGGGATGGGGACTGGAACTGGAGAATTAAGGGTGGAATAACATTTAAAAAGTCTTTTATGTGTTCTACCAAGTTGAAATGTTCTAAAAAAAAAATACTGAAGCTCTCTGTATAGGCTTGCATGTCTGTGGTTCTTCAAATATATATATGAATGTATGTATGTATCTCTTTTACTCTTTTACTTGTTTCAGTCATTTGACTGCGGCCATGCTGGAGCACCGCCTTTAGTCGAGCAAGTCGACCCCGGGACTTATTCT
>NC_142953.1:2498958-2523958 GCF_046866305.1 Octopus bimaculoides | reverse complement strand
CTTTTGCCTTTTTGTTTTATTTTTTTTTCTTGTTCATAGGGTTATGCTCAAGATGGCTCCGTCGTTCACACGTGCCATCCTTGATAGATAGATAGATAGATAGATAGATAGATAGATAGATAGATAGATAGATAGATAGATAGATAGATAGATAGATAAGTAGAGCGACAGATAGATAGACAGACAGACAGACAGACAGACAGACAGATAGATAGATAGGTAGATAAATAGATCGATAGATAGATAGATATGTACACACACATGTTGGTGTACATGTTTTCTTGCGCGCGCATGTACATCTATGTGTATATGATTAATTATTTGGACGCATGTGAGCATGTCAAGTTGTGCAAGAGAATTTGCATTAAAGAATTGAAATCAATTTACCAGAAACTTTCACAAGAATTCTATTGGGTTACGTTAACAGTATCCAGTACATAATGTTAATATTTTAAACGTTACATAATCCTATTCAGGATGAATGGTGTAATTAACATTAGCTGCATGACGTAATGCTATGATTTAAAATGCATCCAGAAATGTATAAGGCAATATCAAAAGTATTCCATATTCTCTTATGTAATTTAATTTGTTATATGCCTGCACTTTCATATGCACTTCTTGGCATTTTATTTACACGTGTTGTTGTTGTGGTGGTGGTGGTGGTGGTAGTGATGGTGGTGGTGGTGATTGTGGAGGTGGTAGTGATGGTGTTAGTGGTGGTAGTAGTAGTGATGATGATCGTGGTTGTGGTAGTAGTGGTGGTAGTGGTGGTAGTAGTGATGGTGGTGGTGGTGGTGGTGGGAGTTTTGGGATTTTGCGGAGGGTCAAAAATAAGTAACACAAACAGGACAGTGAAAACAAACAGGAAGGGCTGCTACGCCTAAACGAGGTTGTGGTGATATATATATATATATATATATATATAGATAGATAGATAGATAGATAGATAGATAGATATAGATATATATATATGTGAGTGTGTGTCTGTATATATATATATATGTGTGTGTGTGTGTATGTGTATATGTATGTATGTATATGTATACATACATACATACATACATACATATATATATATATATATATATATATATATATATATATATATATATATATATGCGTGAGTGAGTGTAAAATACAGACGTTCGACGTCGTTCTGAAATTAAATGAAGACTTAGAAAATGATTCCGGACTGAAATTCTGTGTCCAGATAAATACAAATAAAACTCATTGTGATAGAATGTCTTTATTTCTGGAGATGGAGATTCGCATAAGAAATGGTAGACGCGTCAAGTTTGTCTCGACTAAATAAACAGATAAGTGCTAGTAGACGGTGAACGTCTCATCAAATGGAACCGATACATACGTATACAGACTTGCATGTACTCACAGAAGCACGTACAAGCACACAGAGGCATAAACATACACTCAGATACACACACACAAACACACACACATATGCATACATAGTATTTCATTTAAAGTACACAACAATTGTCTTTTAGACACTCGCACACACACGCACACACGCACACACGCACACACACACACACACAAACACACACACACACACACACACACACCAGTGTGAAGTGTAAGTCAACGTGTATGGATTTATTTGTGAAGTTCATGTGTGTGTGTGTTGCTCTTTTGCCGTGGATGTGTGAAGTGAAAGCCCTAGGTATACGTGTGTGTGTGTGTGTGTGTGTGTGTGTGTGTGTGTGTGTGTGTGTGTAACGTGTGTCTGCGCGTGCGTAATGGGGGAAGTACGTTCGATAGTGTCACGTTCATATCATGTCCATGTCTTTACAAGCAACTTCTAAGCACTTTATGCTGTAGATTCCATTTCTAGTTCAACAGTTAATGCTAGGATTAATCCTAAACACCATGCAGTTATCATTGGTGCGTATAGTAATCTCAAAGGGATACGTCCTACATAGTTGTGACCTGATGGAGTTCCCTGGCTTTTCAACGAGCTTATTGTTGAGTTTCGTCTCCTTCAGAGCTCTCCTAAATTTACAAGCTAATTCTCCATAGGCTGTTGCCTCTACAAACATCACTCCTTGATATTTGTCGGATTTGTTCCACGTGTAGACCCTGTTTGCTTTGTCACAAGCTCTTTGTATTCTTTTGCAGTCTTTACTTCTATACCTAGGGCAGGTAGCTATCTAACTTCTTTCTAGCACCCATGTATACACGAACCCTATCTTTCTGATCATATCCAGAGAATTACAGTAGTTATAGTAGAAGACACTTGCCCAAGGTGCCACGCAGTTGGACTGAACCTGGAACCATGAGGTTGGGAGAAAGCTTCTTATCCCACTGCCACTCCTGCACCTGTCATCAGTATAATTATTATATTTTTCAGTAACTTGTAACAGCTACCAATAAGAATGGTTTATAAGCACCACGAGAAAGATTTAAAGTGTATTTATATATTTTGCTTTGTATTACAAATAGACTTCGTTCTCTTTTAAATTGCAGGAATATAATTTTGTTCTATATAACAAATATATTTCGTATGAATAAAATATACATTCACATTCTTCAAACATAAACGAAACGTGTTTATGAGAATCAAAACATCTTACGGTTGTAAATCCTCAAATCAGTCTCTTAAAAAACATATACCAATGTTTTATTTTCAAAATGTTGCAAACTCAATTTCTGATGTCTAAAACGATTTTATTTAAAGGCACCATAAAAATGTTAGAGGGAGGGGTCTAAAAATCCAATATCTTTATTTTCATTTTCACATTTTAAAATTAGCGTACAGTTATGAATGTTTGAAGTCTCTTAAACTTGTTTGTCTACAGTAATGCTTAATGAAATAGTTTTCTAAATTTGATGAAGGGCCCTACCTAAATCGTCAAATATTTCCTATTCCACGCAACAACGAAATATCTAAAAAGGCTTGTCAGTCTACCTGGTGGTCCCAGCGATTGTGAATGTTTGACGTCGAATGCGAGAAACGTATCATGAGTTGTAAATACTAGAATTTAGGATTTTAGCGAAATCAGAGAACGGGTAATGTGAACAGTGTAGAGTCATTTGAAATCGGCTTCTGGTTACCCCGTTTCCACCCCCACCCCCCGAGTGTCATTTGAAACTGGTTTTTGGTTACGGAGAGTGACTCGAAATGGGGGGTTATCTCGAAGTCTTTACACCGGTTCGAAAAGTCAAGCCAAACATCTGACGTGTGGCACAACGAAACTTGGACAGACAATATAGATTTGAGGGAGAGAGAGGCCGCTTATGCACAACACGAACATTTGATCATCGAAAATAAATAATTTGTGCAGGTCATTCATAAAAAAAAATTACGGAGACTATCAAGACAACCCTTATGTAAAATAAACACGTGCTGAGGGATTATAGGGTGCCACAGAAATTGTAAATAGTTTACGGCACAAAAGAAATCGTTTTAAACTTGCTAAAATAAACATTATTGAGTGTGCCTTTCCAAAATGTAGACATTCCCTTTCGTATATTTTTAACATTAAGGGTCACAAATTGCTCAGCTAAGCATTCATTTTCTCAGTTGAAGTAAATTAAAAATCTCATCAGAACAATGCAACAAGGAGTCCAGTCGTTTAGATCGACCCCAGTGTTCAACTGATACTTTATTTATCGACCCCGAAAGGATGAAAGGCAAAAATCGACCTCGGCGGATTTTGAACTCAGAACATAGCGATAGACGATATACCGCTAAGCATTTCGTCCAGCGTGCTAACGATTCTGCCAGCTCGCTGCCTTACGTCACAACTCATTTCTACAGCTATTTGAACTGGAGCAACGTGAATTAAAGTGTCTTGCTCAAGAACACAGAACATAGAACATAGCCCGGTGCGAGAATCGAACTCACTACCTCGTGATTGTGAGCCCGACGCTCTAACCATTGAGCTATGCGCCTTCACACAACAGTAATAATAATAGTCATAAATCTTTAATATAATTGGTTCCGTATTATCTTCATCTTTGCAGTTCCGACATAGTGGCTCAGGTTTAAATGATAAACCACATAGATCAATATATATAGCTATGTGTATGCATCGATATATGGTTACGTGTATGTGTACACGTGTGTGCGTGCCTGTGTGTGTGTGTGTGCATGTGTGTGTATGTATGTGAGAGAGAAACATGAAAATTTGGTGTATGTGTATTTGTGTATGCATGCGTCTGGATCAAGGTATGTATGTATAATGCGTGTGTATATGCATGCGTATATGCGTGCCTGTGCATGTATATGTGGGAATGTATATTTGGACATGTATATATATGTATATATGCATGTGTGTTTGCTTGCATGTGTAAGCATGTATATAGGTATGTGTGTGTGTATGTACAAATGTATGTGTCTATTTGACAGTCAGTCTCTGTCCGTCCGTGTGTGTGTGTATCTATGTGTGTGTGTATCTATGTGTGTGTGAGTCTGTATATAAGCATGTGTGTGTGTGTGTGTGTGTGTGTGTGTGTGTGTGTGTTAGTGTGTGTGTGTGTTAGTGTGTGTGTGTGTGTGTACATATAAATATTCGAGGGGTGCTGAAAAATTCCTGATTGTGAGGGTGTCGCGAAAGCCTTGGTCCGAAGTTTGGTCGGAGGCCCAACCTTCCGAGTTCTTTTACAGGGCTTAGAAAAACTGACGGATCACTGCAATAAGTGTGTGAATCTGAGAGGAGGGGAATATTTTGGATAAAATCATAATTAACTGATCCTCATCTTGTATTTTTCTTTTACCCAAAGCCAGGAACTTTTCAGCGTCCCCTCACACACACACACACACACACACACACACACACACACACACACACACACACACACACACAGAAATGCAAACATGTATATATATATATATATATATATATATATATATATATATATATATATATATATATATATATATATATATATATATGTGTGTGTGTGTGTGTGTGTGTGTGTGTGTGTGTGTGTGTGTGTATTACCGTCTTCGAAATTCATCTCACAAGACATTAGTCACTTCCGCGGTGAAACAGAAGACGTTTGTCCAAGTCACCAGATGGTGGGATGGAACCCGTAACCACAGGCTCGTGAAACGTACTTCATAACTCGCACGACAGTCATAGCCAACAGTGATTATCGCAAAACTTTTAACAACAGTTTGCTAAGAAGAATTCCGGAGCATCTTTATTCGCCGCGCCAGTTTATTTGATTTTATTTCCTCTTATTGTTTAATGTCTTTCTGGTTGTCTATTATTATAAAGATAATGCGAAAATATCTCCCCCTTCTCTCCCTATTTCCTTATCCACGTCTCCCAACGTCTTTCCATTCTTTTCTTCTCTCGTTTTTATATTTGTTTTAACCATATCTCACCCACCTGTCTCTCTTTTTCTCTCTTATAGAAGACGGCAGGTAATGTTAAACTGATTTATAATTCATATGCTAGCACCAGAAAGTCCATTAAACAGCGTCGAGGCATGATTCTTGTCTGTTAATGCAGGCTGTTGTTTTAAAAATATATCGATTTCTTAGTTGGGAACTCGACTACAAATTGATTGCTGGGTGTGACAAATGAGATAGTGTGTCTGACATCCGCTGCTCTCTCTCTTTTTCCCTCCCTCCGAGCTTCCATCTATCTCTGTCACTCCGTCTCTCTCCTTCTCTCTCTCTTTCTTCTCTCTTTCCTTCTCTTTCTCTGAACCTCCATCTCTCTCCTTCTCCCTCTTTATTCTCTCTCTCTCTCCCTCTCTGTGAATTTCCATCTCTCTCTGTCACTCAAACCCTCACCGATTTCTCTTTCTTTCTGTCTCTCTCCCTCTCTAAACTTTCATCTTTATCCCTGTCACTCCTGTCTCTTTCTCTCTCCCTTTCTCTCTGAACATCAATCTCTCTCTCTCTCTCTCTCTCTCTCTCTCTCTGAACATCAATCTCTCTCTCTCTCTATCTCTCTCTCTCTCTCTCTCTCTCTCTCTCTCTCTCTCTCTCTCTCTCTCTCTCTCTCTCTCTCTCTCTCTCTCTCTCCTTCAACAGAATTACTGCCAACATCGAAGTAAAATTACTTTCAGCCAAGAATGGAAACCAGTTGGCAGCTCCAGTCTGATTGGCCAGTCAAAACTGCCAAAATGGTGTCGTTTCCCCAGCTGGATCACACTCACTTTACATACGGGTACTAAATTCGTCATTAAAACCAACAACTCACCGGAATCGTATTTGTTGTCTTGAATGAATGACAACGTATGGTTTGGGGGTTCGGTTTGGTTTGGGTTTGGTTTGGTGCCAGACGAGACAAGAGTTGTGTTGGATCTGTTAGATCACTTTCAAGATTCCGAGTTCGATTCCAATCAGTGACCTGAACAACAACAACAACAATAATGGTAATAATAATAATAATAGAGGTAACTCGAATGTGGAATCTAAAAACAGAAACAATTCCTATCATAGTGGGCACATTAGGTATGATAAAAAAAATATTCAGACAAATACATAACAAAAAGAACCAGGACTTACAAGTATATATAACATACAGTCGTATACGTACAATTAAATCCGTACATCGCCATCACATCGGTCTTTCTCTTCATCTCTCTCCGTCTCTGTCTGTTTCCACAGACACAATCTCCACCCTGCATGTCCACAACCCTTGCCCCATACACAATAGTCCCCCCCACACACACTCTAATGTGACCTCCTTCTCTCCATCTCTCATTCTTTCTCTCATTCTTTCTCTTTCTCTCCTTTTCTATCTCCAAATAACTCCATATCGTCTGCTAAAAATGATCAACCATTCTTAAATAACAATGTACTTTCCCGCTCCTTTTCACATGCTTTTCAAAACTATTATCTTCAGAAAAGTTCTTTGCTTTCATATTTTATATTTCATTTTTTTTTTATGTATTTTATTTCAAGTCTTGGAATTGTGATTCCTACGAATTTATCTTCTTTCTTCTATTTTTTCTTGATGCCATGTTTCATTCCTGTCTTTCTATCTATTTTCATTCATAGTTTCTTTCTTTCTTTATTTCTTTGTTTGTTTGTTTGTTTGTTTCTTTCTTTCTTTCTTTCTTTTCTTCATTCAAAGTTTATTTCGTTCTTTCTTTCCTTTTTTCTTTCTTTCTTTACATTTATTCGTTAAAACTTTTTCTTCCTTTCTTTTTTCTTTCTTTCTGTCATTCATTCATTCAGTCATTCTTTCTCTCTCACTCTCTCTCTCTCTCTCTCTCTCTCTCTCTCTCTCTCTCTCGTTTCCTTTGTTTCTTATAGGTAACCTATTTAACCCCCCCCCCAAAAAAAAAGAATTATATAGCTAGAAATAAATTATATGTGAGAGGAATAAAACCGGATGTTCACTCTCGAACGAACAGGAAACGTACATACATACATACATACATACACACACACACACACACACACACACACACACACACACACACACACACACACACACACACACTCAAACATACAGGGGATTAGCGAGAGTATTATGTACCGGTGACTGGTAGTTTCATCTTAAGCATCTTCAGATCAAATGAATATTTTATAAGTTTCAAGCCGATCTTTATAACTCGTATTTCTTCTCTTGGGGACAAAGTACATTATAGTCGCAATTGAGAGAGTTATTCATTAGCTCAGAGCAACGATGGGCCGAGGGTGGGCTGAAAGGTTCGTAGGAGGAGTGACATTAGAACTGTGAAATCTTGCATGCATTTTAACTCTTCTTATTAACGATTGCATGAGGTTTTTTTTCCCAGGCAAACTGACATCTGACTGTTCAAAGCAGACTTCAAAAGTAACTAGTAGCGACTTCTCTTGAAAATGGACAAAATTTGGCATCGTGGTGTTATCAAGTATCTATGGAAAAAGGGTTTAGCCCCTAAGGGCATCCATGCTGACGTAGTTGTTACATTAGGGCATGACGCTCCATCCTTATCAACTGCGAAAAAGTGGGAAGCTGAAATTCGGAGGAGAATGGATAGTCTTGAAGATGTTCTGGATGTCCTGCAACTGGCAACACCGAGGACATTAAAACATTCAGACAGACAGACAATACAAAGGCAGACAAGAGAAACAACAATTAGGACAGGCAAAAAAGGACGGTTCATTCGTGGATTTCTTTCCTCAGTCAAGCTCCAGACGTCACGACCATTTCGGGCAGTTACACTTGAGATGGTTCAATCTGGTAGCTCCCCAAAAAGTCTAAGCTAAGAGCATTAGACCCCTTTGCAATAAAGCTAGCCAATGTGTACGGCAACAAAAACAAAAATCAAACAAAATAACAGAAAACATGGTACATAATATATATGTATGTATGTATGTATGTATGAATGTATGTATACGTGCATGTATGTATGGACGTGTGTTTGTGTATACGTATGCGTGTACGAGCATGTGTGTGAGCGTATGCGTTTGCACGTATGGTTTGTGTGGAAGTATGGATAAGCACGTGGATAAGCTCAAATAATGCTGTTGCGATAAATAAAAGGTTTTAAGAACAAAAAAAATATACATTAGAATGTACATCTGTATATATATGTATGTGTGTGTGTGTTTGCGGGTGTATGAAGAGAAAGAGAAAAAAAAATACAGATATAACTATAGATGGAATACGCGCACACATTATATATATATATATATATATATATATATATATATATATATATATATATATATATATATATATATATATATATATATATGCAAATATATCCATATACATAAATACTTATATATTTACCTTCATATTTTATACATGTAAGAAAAGAGAAACAGGTACGGGAAGAGAGGGAGAGATAAAGAGAGGTAGAGAGAGAGAGAGAGAGAGAGAGAGAGAGAGAGAGAGAGGAGTGAGACAAGTGCATGTACACTCATAATGTGAGATTATTCCGGAGTACATCAGTTGTATTGTACTAATGAGACAATTTGCACTAATGTTCACGTGTGTACACATGTAATTGGGTTAGTAGCGGACAGGAAGGAATGGAAAGTTGCTGAACCGTTTATATACTTTGTATACGTTTATACATCTATCCATCCATCCATCCATCCAACCATCCATCCATCCATACATACATACATATATATATATATATATATATATATATATATATATATATATATATATATATGAGGTCATTTAAAATTTTTTGCATTATTTATTGTAAATATTTATTGTAAATATTTATTGTGTGCATATATATATATACATATATGTATTTACACATGTATATATGCATGTATACATACACACACAGACACACATATATAAATAGACACGTATGCGCATATTTATATATGTATATATATGCATATATATATGTACTTATGGACAAGTATATATATATATATATATATATATATGTCTGTGTGTGTGTGTGTGTGTGTGTGTGTGTGTGTTGAGATATTCCCAAAAGAACTTTTATAAAAGTTTACACATTTGACATCGTTAAGATTATTTATATGTATGCATAACTGAACATAAATTTGTGTATATATATATATATATATATATATATATATATATATACACATATGAATGTATGCATGTACATGTGCGTGTATGTATATATGGTATATATGAGCGCTTATATATGTTCACTGTGTTGTATATATTGTTAATAAGGTCTGAAATGTTTGGAGTTAATGAGGTTATTTGCTCAAATCATGAGAACGTAAATTTGTTTATGAACGTGTGTGTATGCATGCTTATCTGTGCGTTTTTAATGTTTGTATGAATGCATATATGAGTGTGCATGTGTGTGTGAGAGTGTGGGCGTGTGTATGTGTGTGTTATAGGCGAGTTTCTTTTTGATATTTGTTAATAAGCGATTGAGATGTTATAGGGTTGTTATTTCTGTACCATATGTACACACACACTCACACACACACACACACACACACACGTACACATACACGCACATACATATGTACGTATACATGTGTGTTTGTATGTATATGTATTTCTATGCCTCTGTCTATATATTAATATATGTATGCCATTTATGTGTGTGTAATTATGTTTGTATATGTGTCAATAAAACATATCTACGCACCACCCACATACACATATATAATATATATATATATATATATATATATATATATATATATATATATATATATATATATATATATATATATATATATATATATATATATATATATATGAATATATATATGTGTGTGTGTGTTTATATACATATATATATTGTATGCATGCATATACATATATATATATATGATTTTATGTGCCTCGAAAATCGGCTGTTTTCTTTTCTGTCCAAAACTTACATACATACATACATACATACCCCACGCAATCATACACATACACGCACACACGCACACACGCACATATATGCATACACAACACTGCCGTATATACACCTTCTATATTCCGTTGTTAGATTCTACGCCAATCACTGATGACCCCAGCCTCCTAAACCCATTCCTATGCCATAACCGTCATCTCCATTAAATAAATGATTATTGTTCCGTTCGTAGCAATGACAGAAACCTTTTATTTTGAAATATCTCAGCAATTATTGCAAAGAACACCAATTTACCATCGCAAGAACAATGGAAGGTGGCTGGGCATACCGACGATAACGAAGGTAACGAGACCAATAAATGTAATTTCTCATTCTGGCATAGAGCCATATAGTTTTCAATTATGGCTGTAGCCGATATTTAATCGATAACTGCAATTATAATTGTTGCGTGTTTTATCGATCTTGAGAGAATTGGTTATCAAAATATAATTATACTTCAGCAGGATTCGAACGCAGAACTTTAAGAGATGTATGTTAAGTAGTGTCGCTGATGCTGATGATTTTTACTTGTGAATGTTCTAGAGAACAGCGATGGCATCGAGGGAACCTGAGTGAACGAGGAAACCTAGCGTTGATATTATGTTAAACTGTCGTATGTCCACATTTGGCCAAATGCATTTTTTTTTTCAATATTTATTTTTGCTTGCAATAGCCGGTTCTTTTGGTCAAATTATCGTATCTCCAGCTGATTCAGATGCCAAGATATCAAAAATTCTCAAAGTGTAGTTCAATGGTTTTGCTATGGAATGGGGAAAAGTTAAGTAAAATAGGGCGAAAGGAGCAGAAGATAGAGGGAGAAAGATCAGAGAAGCGAGAGGGAAAGGAGGGGATGACTGACCATAAATTTAGGTCTCTAAGGCGGGTGTTACCATAGTATCACTAACACAGAGTCAAATCAAACGTGAGATGGAGGCTTCTCTTTCTTTCGTTTGTAACACACAAATTAACAAAAAACAATATCAGTAACAACAACAACAACATGAAACAAAAACAAAAGAAACTAAATTTAACAGTAAACAAATCTACGTAAAAAGCACCAAATAAAAAAATAATTTAAAAAATGCTTCTCTCCCTTAATGTTTGTATTTCAGTACGCATGCGCGCCAATGTATGTGTATATATGCATAAGTGTGTATATGTGAATGTGTGTATGTGCTTGTGTGTGAGTATGTGTGCGTATTGGATGTCACTCTCTTTAAAAGTAGGAAATAAAAGATATATAAAAATATCTTATTGATTTCGTTCATTAGAAAACGAATATCAAAACCAAACATGGCTACTGTTGCCGCCATTTGCTGTCGATTCGCCCATTTTTATTCCACCGTTTTTCTTCTTCTTTTCCTTCAGATTCTTTCTTCTTTTTCATTGTTGTTTTTCTCGAACGAAGAATGGTCTTCATCTCTTCAGCTTTTGATTTTGTTTGTTTCTAGTTCCAAGTATTATACACACACAAATGCATACATACATAATATATGTATGTATGTATGTATATATATATATATATATATATATATATATATATATATATATATATATATATATATATATAGATATATATATATACACATACATACAATTGTGTAAATATGCACATATATATATATATATATATATATATATATATACACACACATACATATATATATATATATATATATATATATATATATATACGGTTCCTGGTATTTTAAGCTCTTTTAATGAGCAGTCAAGGAAAGGAAAACGATACGGATGCGCGGGCGCGTTTGTGTATCCAGGGAAAGCGGCAGACAGGGAGAGAGAAAGAGAGCGTGAGAGACAGAGAGACACAAAGCGGAGAGAGGGGAGAGATAGAAAGACAAAGAAAGAGAAAGTGGGACGGAGAGAGAGGGGAGAGGCAAAGAAGAACGAGGAACAGGCAGACAGTCAGGTATAGAAGTTGAAATAAACCCGGAATAATACTCTTAAATCGACAGAAATATTGAAGTATATACACAGAGTCATATTAAACATGAACACACACAGACACACGCACAGCCACGTATTGGACACGTATGGATTTATACGTAAATATCTATGTATATGTACATTTCTAGACATATATATATATATATAAATGGAGTTAAACGCAGGTGTTATTCAAATTATTTTACTTCCGACACATGTTTCGAAGATATCACTGGTATTATTCCAAAGGAATAAAATGGTGTAAAAAAATGAAATCTTCTCTTCATGGAAATGAAGAATAGTAAATCGGTTGAGCGTCAAAGCTTGCTACTGTGCTGGATTATACAGACAGACTAAAAAAATATTGTTTTCCTCAATCAGAATTAATCCATTCTTTTACTTGTTTCAGTCATTTGACTACGGCCATGCTAGAGCACCGCCTTTAGTCGAGCAAATCGACCCCAGGACTTATTCTTTGTAAGCCTAGTACTTAATCTATCAGTCATTTATGTCTCGAGAATTTCAATGGTCATGTGATGATAAAAGGCTTTGGTATTGAACAACGCTTTCCGTTTCAGGCACAAGGACAACTATTTGAGCGGAGGGAAAAGATAAAAGGCAAAGTCGACCTCTGCGGAATTTGAACTCAGAACGTAAGGACGGACGAAATACCGCTAATAACAATAATAATAATAATAATAATAATAATAATAATAATAATAATAATGATGATGATGATGATGATAATATACTGCAAACAAAAACATGGCGAGTCACCACTTATTTTAATTAATATCATTGTTGTTCCTTTCGTGTTTTTTTATTATTATTATTTTTTTTTTTTGCTCCATATCTTTTGTCCTTTAGTCTTTCACTAAAAACCTACCGTAATTCCGAAAAAAGGCGATCCATTCATCTACTGCTGTAGATAATTAAATCTTTCTCACGCTTCCGCACTCGAATTCAATGATGCGTGAAGGAATCCGTTGACCAAATGTTGCAGAAATATAAAAAGACTAAAAAACTATGACTAGCGGACACACAGACAGACATTGTCTTCACAATAGCTGACTGAAAACCACATCAGCTTTATTATATTTTTTCTTTTTTATTTATTTATTTATTATTATTATTATTATTATTATTATTATTATTATTATTATTATTATTATTATTATTATTATTATTATTATTATTATTATTATTATCCTTTGAAATTACCTTGACTATCTATCACCATCTATCGATCCTCTCTTTTCACTCAATTATTCTCTATTTCTTTTCTGTTTCTACCCTTCCCGTTCTTTCTTTCTTTCTTTCTATCTTTCTTTCGTTCTAATTTGCTCCCAAAATTTCCAGTGAATTTGATTAATGCGATTGTGCAAAATTGCAAAGAGGAATACCAGGTAACCTGGTATCAGGATTTCACTTGGATACTGAAACCAACACAGGCATTGGTTGAAGTGATATATAGGGATGTCACGAGTAGACTTGGTCGAAAAAAACCAAGTGCTCTTGGCGCTAAATTCGAAATCATAATACCAGGTTAACTGGCATTCCTTCTTACAATTTGGCACGGGTAAGACGCAATCCTTATTCATTTTCCAACCATGCCTATGAAAAGCTAGTGTTAACTTTTGTAGCTTCGGAGTATTTCTGACCCCTGTGTGTAGCACAGATGGTGCTTCATAGCGCCCTTGTTATATATAATTATTATATATATATCTATCAGTTTTGCCTCTCTCTCCATATATATATATATATATATATATATATATATATATATATATATATATATATATATATATATATATATATATATATATATATATATATATATATATATACCAGTCTATCAGTCCTGTTTCGCTTCTTTTTCTCTGCCATACTAACTCTTGCTGATTCTCTTCGCGTTTACACTTAAGTCCGTTCTTTCTATCTATTCCTTCTTCGTGTTTCTCTTTCCATTTGTATTCGTATTTCGGCGTGCATCATTAGCAACTACAACAAGAACAACAACATGATAACACACACACACACACACACACACACACACACACACCTCAAAACCAAACTGCAACGGCAGCAAGGCGAAGAACAGGGATAATACGAAGAAAGAAATTTGAAGAAGCAGATGATAAAAAAAATGGCGTCTAAAGAAGAATATGAGATGAAAAACAATAGAAACGATTTTCCTAAAATACAACAGGGGAGGGAGAGAAAGAGAGAGAGGAGAGAAAGAGAGAGGAGAAGATATATATATATATATATATATATATATATATATATATATATATATATATATATATATATATATATATGGGGATACAGAGAGAAAGAGCTATAAATTATGGAATGAGATAAAAATGTATATTAATGAAGAGATCCTCATTTATTTATTTTTTTACTTTGGTTTTTTTTTTTTTGCGTTTTTAGTTATTTTGTTATGTTTTCATCAGTCTGGCATTATGACAAATACAAATTTACACTTTACCTCTCCATATCGTATCATATTTTTAGATGTATCGAATATAACAAGAGAACTTTACAAAGTAATAATAACAATAATAATAATAATAATAATAATAATAATAATAATAATAATAATAATAATAATAATAATAATAATAAATATAATAATAAATATAATAAAAATAATAGTTTTGACTGTTCCATTCTTGAAATATGGTTGTTCTCCTCCGCTTATTATTATTATTATTATTATTATTATTATTATTATTATTATTATTATTATTATTATATTTTTATTTTATTTATTTATTTTTGGGAAAAATGGATTTTAGAATAATGAATTAGTAATTGCAACTCTAACAAGATTTGTCTGTGGATAAATGTATAAATGCATGGAGCAAGTCTGCTTAATCTATCTGTCCGTCTGTCAATCTATCTATCGATCAGTCGATCGATCTGCTTATCTATCTATCTATCTATCTATCTATCTATCTATCTATCTATCTACCTATCTGTCTGGTTGCTTGTTTAAAAGAAATGAACAAAACTGGATGCCACGAATGGACAGCGTATTGCTAGAGAAGAGTTTTCAGCTTTGATCTCAATCGAATTTTTACACGTGAATTCCTCACGGCAATTTTTACCAGATACATTTGGTCTGTCGATGAAAATGGAATCGATACTTTCAGGAGGGAAGCCTACCTTCTGTACAGACAGTTATTGGTTGGAAGTTGCAAAAGGAAGACGAAATCCTTCACTGTTAGGTCTATGGCACTCCGCCAGTTACGACGAGGAGTGTTCAAGTTGATCAGATCAACAGAACAGCCTGCTCATGAAATTTACGTGAAAGTGGTTGAGCACTCCACAGACACACGAATCCTTAATGTAGTTTTCAGAATATGACAAGGCCAGTCTTTGAATTATAGGTACGGCTCATTTTTGTCAGATGTGTAGACTGGAGATAGATAGATAGGTAGATGTAAGGAATTAAAGCCTGACAGATTGCTTGAGACAGAAATATGATAGATTTCTTTATTTAGCCACGCAGGGCCGGACACAGATGTGACAAAACAATATAGAATTTTTCTTTTCGAAACCAATCAATAGGGATTGAAAAACGCAGTGGGACTGAACCCGGAACCATGTGATTCGTAATATATATATATACCACACACACACATACACACACAGATTATAGAAATTTGTGTTATATATATTTGTATAGCTGACAAACAATACATACATGCACGTACAGGAATACAAAACTCACACAGAGACAGTGAGCACACACACACATACACACACACACGGACAGACGGACGCCTACACGCATAAACAAATAAAGGAAGAAAGTAAACAGATGCAGAAAATGTCAACACTCTCGCGATTCTTCACCTTTTATCGATAGAGCTCTGCCTTTAGACACCTACCTTCCACCCCCGTTCATCCAAAGTGGAACTGTCCTTATTGAAACACTAATTATAAACAAATGGCTCATCTTCTGCCGATATATTTAAACATATTTCACACAACAGTTCATCACAGGATCCTATTAAGACATGTCAAGGCAGATTATCTGCCGTTTATTCTTTGCTGTATTTCATGTTGATATAAATTCTTAATTCATACACGCACCCATATCCACATAGGTAGTGCCAATATGTGTGTGTGTGTGTGTGTGTGTGTGTGTGTGTGTGTGTGTGTATGTGCGTGTGTGCGCGCTATCGAAACATGGACGAATAAAATACACAATGTAAGACGTGTTGCATCATGTTATCTTTATTGAAACTAACAATATATAAGGATGTGTGTATGTGTATGCATATATGTACATCTATTTATTTATCTATATGTATGTATGTATGTATATATATATATATATATATATATATATATATATATATATATATATATATATATATATATATATATAGCGTCCAATAACACTATCCGTATCACGTCCTCACTTTGTTGTTTTTTGTTATTGTTTTTGTGTTTTTTTTAACCTATATATATATATATATATATATATATATATATATATATATATATACATACATATATGTATATATACCTGTATACATATGAATATTAAATGAAACAGAAATACAATTGACAAACTAACAATTTATTTACATTATGATATGATATATAACATATAATATAATATAATATAATAAAATATAATATAACCATATCAAGCCAACAATTTGTTTCGACTTATATACATTAATTGATTTATAAAAATTCCTATCTATGTATACAAACCTTTTCAGTGCCTTGCTTCAAAAAGAGGAGAAATTCCACGTAAAGGACTGCCAAATTGCAAAACAAATACTAATTCAAAATACCCACAAAAACTGCTGCTCTGAGTTTCACGTTCCCGTTCATCGGGCAGTTGTGATGTTTTTTGCATCCTTAATGTGTGTGTGTGTGTGTGTGTGTGTGTGTGTGTGTGTGTGTGTGTGTGTGTGTGTGTGTGTGTGTGTACACACACATATATTAATATGTTTGTATGTATGCATGTATGTATACATGTACGTATCCAACCTAAATAGTATCTTTCTAAACAGGGGCTAATTTAACTGTTTTTCTGTATCGATTAAGCTAACGATTCTGCCAAATCACCGCCTCAGTTGTAAATTAAATATTACGGTGTATAGCTATATGAATTCTGCCAAACAGACATGGGTAAATTTTTCTGGCAGAAATACAGTTTTATATTCTGAATATCATTGCTGCAGATTCCATTATTAACATGGCCGAGGTCATCTGTACAAAATAAAACATACCTATCCAGAGTAAAGACTCTATCGAAATGACGGCAAATGATTTAAGTATTGTTTATGAATTATAGAGAATAGCGATGTTATCACTCTCTCCAACTATGTTTGGAAACTGAAAGAGTGTGAAATGAAATTGGACATTTACGGGGGGAAAATGTTGAACAATGCAAGCTTTACATAAACGAATGAACTGCAATTGGTTGCAGTAAAAATCGATAAACCGGTTGATGTTTCTCTAGATGTATATACCTATCTAGATAAATAGATCAATCGATCGTGCATGTCACATGATATTTTTGATTTCGGATGATAAAAAGTAGGTCAGCAAAAGTCATAGATATGAATTTACCCGAGGGGCATAATTTACCTTGTTTCCTTGAATTAGAATTCAATTTTCTCCTCCTTCTTCGTACCACATATTGCTTCTCTCGAACCCCCACTTTTCACACAGTTTCCAATGAAGAACTTTCGCATCCTCAAAGAATTTGTTTTCTAGAATTCTTGCAGTGAAACATTGGGGTCGATGTTATCGACTCATCTCCTCCCCCAAAATTTCAGGCCTTGTGCTTTGGTAAAAAGGATTATTATTATTATTATTATTATTATTATTATTATTATTATTATTATTATCCTCCTCCTCATTATTATTATTATTATTATTAAGAAGTTGGCGAGCTGGCAGAATCGTTAGGGCATCGGGCAAAATGCTTCATGGCATTTCGTCCGACTTTACGTACCGAGTTCAAATTCCGCCCAGGTCAACTTTGCCTTCTTATACTTTCGGGGTCGAGGAAATAACTACCAGTGAAACACTGTGGTCCATGTAATCGACTGGTTCCCTCCCCACAAAAATTTCAGGCCTTGTGACTTAAGTAGAAATGATTATTGATGTCGTAGAAGTAGTTGTAGTGGTAGAGGAACTGTATAAATGCCTTAGCTTGCACGAATGCTTGGTGTTTTGGATGAAAAGGGGAACTGTGCGGAAGTACACTGTTTTCAGGCGGCCATTGTCAACTTGTTGTTGACACGAGAGAGATTTTAATAACGGGAGGTCAGGTGCTGTTGGCTGTGGGTCTATTTATGGGAAATGGTAAAAAGAGATGGAGGGGGAATGTGTGTGGGAGGGAGTGAAAGGAATAGAGAATGAGAAAGAGAGAGAGAGTGGGGGAGAGAGAGAAGGAGGATATGGGCGAGGAAGGGAAAGAGAGAGAGAGAGAGAGAGAGAGCTATGTAGAGCAAGAGAAACTAGGAATGAGGGAGGGAAAGAGAGAGAGACAGGAAGAGAAATGAGCGAGAAACGAGAAAAAAAGAGAGAGAAGGTAAGAGAGAAAGAGTAAAAGAAAAACTTGAGACGGAGGAAATGGAGAGAAAATGAGAGAGGAAGAGAGAGAGACAGACAGAGAGACAGAGAGAGAGAGAGAGAGGGAGAGAGAGAGAGAGAGAGAGAGAGAGGGGCAGAAAAGGCAAGACAGAACAAGAGAGAGAAAGCGAGAAAGACAGAGAGAAAGAGAGAGAGAGAGAGAGAGGAAGAATGAGAAAACAACGATGAAATAATATATGTATACACACATGTATGTGTGTGTGTGTGTGTGCGTGTAGATAGATAGATGAATGAATAGATGGATGGTTAGAGAGAGAGGGGGAGAGGGAGAGAGAGGGAGAGGGAGAGGGAGAGAGAGGGAGAGGGAGAGAGAGGGAGAGGGAGAGGGAGGGAGGGGGAGGGAGGGGGAGGGAGGGGGAGAGAGAGGGAGAGGGAGGGAGAGGGAGAGAGAGGGAGAGAGAGGGAGGGGGGAGGGAGGGGAGGGGGAGAGGGAGGGGGAGAGAGAGGGAGGGGGAGAGAGAGGGAGAGGGAGAGAGAGGGAGAGGGATAATAGACGACTAGCAAATGTAATATAAGACAAAACATATCTTGATTTACATTTATTCAAAGAAAAAACACAGAAGACCAAATTAGAAAAACAGAAACAGTAAGAGAAAAACAATGAGAGAGGGAGAGAGAGGGAGGAGAGTGCGAGGGAGGGAGGGAGGGAGGGAGGGAGATAGGATGAAAGAAGAGCGAAAGAGGAAGGTCTCAGGTAAATGCTATCCCGATTTAGGTTATATTGAATCTATATGACACGATTTTGCGTGTCTGTGCCCGAGTGATTCCAGCAAATGGTGCAATGGTCTTTCTTTTGTTGTCGTCGTGCGTTTATCGTTACCGTTTCTGTTGTTGTTGTAGATAATAAAAGGAAGACGTTCCTAAAAGAAATGGAAAAGTGCATGTATATATATATATATATATAAAGAGACAGAAAAGGGAGAGAAAGAAAGGAAGAGAACGAAAAAGTGAGAGATAGAGGAAGAGATATGCACAGACACAAAGACACACATATATGTATACATATATATTTATACATACGCATACACATAATATATTTTCTAAAAATATGCCTGTGTGTATGTATGCATTACACACACACACATACGCATGTATGTATATATCTATGCGTGTGTGTGTGTGTGTGTGTTTGTATATATGTATGTGTATGAATAGTATAGAGCAACAGCTTTTCTCACATTTCGATGGGTCTTCTTAATGTATTTCAATATGTTATGTATGTGTGTGTGTGTGTGTGTGTGTGTGTGTGTGTGTGTGTACATGTATGTGTATCCTACACACACACAAATACATACGCGCGCGCGCGCATACGTATATATTTGTGTGTGCATGTTCTTATCTACACTCCTTACGTCTGACCTTTGTGTTCTTTATATATATATGTATGTATGTATATATATATATATACACACATATATATACACACACATATATATATACATATATATATATACATATATATATAGAGAGAGACAGAGATAGATAGATAGATAGATAGATAGATAGATAGATAGATAGATAGATAGATAAATGATAGAAAATGGATTGAACGACATTCTGTATTTAAACTCACTACAATTGTTTCGACACATTTTTACACTCATAGTACATTGGTGAGATGATATAAATAACGTGTGTAATCTCTATCATCCATCCAAGGTATAAGACGCTCATCTTCAGGTAATTGCTTAAATAAGTTCTTCGGTACCAACTTGCAATTATAAAGTGTAAGAGCTTCCTAAACTTAAAGCTGTGAAAGTAGCAGATTCTTGTCCAAGATGCACAGCTATTTTATCTCGAAACCAGAACCATGTGGTTGTGAAACGCTATTTTTAATCTAACGTTGGTGCTTGCATCCATTCGAAGTTCTAGAAATTTTCTCACATTACACTGTCAAATCTACTCTGAAGAATGTATCAATAGAGAATCTTTGTAACTTGAGGAGGGCGAAACTATTCGAAGTAGTGCTCGGTGTCACTTGGCCTTTGAAATATATAGAATAAGTGAGAAAAGACTGGAGGCTGATCGGAAGTAATAAAAGAAGGCGCTGCAGTAAAGGAAGTTATTGGTGTAGAAACGGAAGATAGATCGGGGAGAAAAATATAATCTTTGAGAAATAATTCTTTGGTTGATGGATTGCACGTGATACTTGTTAACAAGTGAAGCATTCCAAATTATTTTTGCGTCGTTTTCAATTCTTGAGGCAAATTTTAAATACTGGAATATTTGTTAAATCATAAGTTCGGAACAGTGTTCCGAAAATCGAAGGTAGTTTGTTTTTAAATGAAGAATTTTAAAAAAGAAGTGTAAACAAAGGATGTGTTGACGAAAGCATAAGGGAAAAATTACACAGAATTAATTAAAGTTTTAATTAAAAAATAAGAAAAAGAAATGATATTTTGGTCCCTGTAGCTCAGAAGTCTTGGCTTTCATCTAAGACTTCATTTATTTTCAAATAGCTTCAGAAATGTCTTTGAAAATATGGAAATTTCTGATGAAAACACTGTAATGACTAAAAAAACAATTATCAAAAGGATGATTTGTTAATAATTTGTTCATAATTACGGCTGGCTTTATTTAGGTCACGGAAATATGTGGTCATAATTATACTTGCTATCTCACTCTCTCTCTCTCTCTCTCTCTCTCTCTCTCTCTCTCTCTCTCTCTTTCTCTCTCTCTCTCTCTCCCTCTCTCTATCTGTTTCTCTTTCTACGTGTTTATCTATCTATTCATCCATCTATCTATTCATCTATCTATCTATTTCTAAAGGCGGTGTACCTATAAGCATCTATAATCGTGGACTTTCATGCAATTATGATCTTTCTTGAGAAAGTTACAGTAATGGTTACCTATAGCCTGCTGTTAGTCTGTTTACAATCTACTCTGCTAATCTTCTACTCTCCTGAGCTTACAATTCGGACATAAAGCCTACTTGAGCCTTGGGTAGGGGAACAGGTTCAAAGGACATCAGAGACTATCCACGCAACGGTGGATATATATATATATATATATATATATATATATATATATATATATATATATATATATATATATATATATATTATAAGCCTTGTCACATTCTGTGGAGTTCTCAGCCATTTGCACGTTAATTTCACGAGCATTCTGATCCGTTGATCGAATCAACTGGAACACACGTCGTCGCAAACGACGGAGTGCCAGTTTCCCCCCCCCCCCCATTGTTGCCATCGTTGTTGTTGTTGTTGACGTCGTTCAGTTAGCCTCCGACGTTGTTCTGGCTGAACAGATACACGATCAAAAGGTTTTCCCAACATGACTCTCCTGCCCTGCTCTCGCGGGAAAGTAATCTACAACTACATTAAGTGGTAACTACATTATCTCATTTGCTTTACTCTCCCTTGTTTTTTTGTTTTTTTAAATCCATTTTTAATCCATTTCCGATCAATGTTCCCATTTGGAGACATTGATTTAACAAAGTTGTTTTTAGCAAAGTGAACTTAATGCGCAGTTTTTTTTTTTTTAATGGATTCGGCCATTGAAAACATCATTTTTAGAATATTTTGGAGCCAAATTGGAAACAATTTCAAATGTTTGGAAATTTCTATTGTTCTACTCCGCCCCAGGAATTGGGAGTGGTGGTGGGAGTATTTCCGATAGTCACGGCACCATGATAAATGAAACTGTGTATTCAAATCTTTATTCAGGATGAATCTCGAAGTGAATGCAGCTATATCATAATAATAATAATAATAATAATAATCCTTTCTGTTATAGGCTCAAGGCCCGAAGTTTGAAGGGAGGGGACTAGTCGATTACATCGATCCCAAAATTTCACTAATACTTGATTTATCGACCCTGAAAGAATGTACGGCAAAGTTGACCTCGGTGGAATTCGAACTCAGAATGTAGCGACGGGTGAAATACTGCTAAGCATTTCGTCTAGCAGCTTCTCTGCCCCAGGTGTACGGAAAAAACTCGGCAAGAAATGGAAGAAAATTTGAAGAAAGAAGAAAAGAAAACATAATAATAATAATGATAATAACAATAACAACAACAACAACAACAACAACAACAACAATAATAATAATAATAATAATAATAATAATAATGGTGTCAAATTTTTTGTACCAGGCCAGTCATTTTAGAGTGGGGGTGGTACTTTATTTTGTCGACCCCAGAGACTTGTCTTAAATCTCCATCTGTCTTGAATATTCAGCCATTTACACGTCGATTCTACAAGTAGGTATGCGGTGGGTTGAACAATGGATGCCACATTACAGAGGATATCGGTGAATTGGAGAATTTACCATTATGCAAACGGCTTCCTGAAGTATTTCGATTGCTAGGAGAGTGAATATTTCAATTTTTTTTCCCTCCAACAAAAGAAAAAAAAAATTCATATTATGAATCAAATTATTATTTTTCCCTTAAAAATGTGCAAACGAAAATGAGGAGAAGAGAGACTGAAGAAAAAAAAATAATAATAAATTATGCAAATAAAAGTAATAAAAATGCAAATTTTTCATATAACTCCCATGAACATTGCGAATGTGTTTCATCGAAATTTCATTTATTTTTTTTTAAATCGTTTCTCGGTTTATTACCATAAAAATACAATATTTTATAATTTTTTGGAAAAGACATACCCAGAAATTTGCAAATACAGATTAAAATCATAAAATATAAACAGAGAAAGAAAAATGAATTTTCTAAACTATGAAGAAATATTAAGCCCCTAGTTAAATAAGAATTGTGTTACTATTTGCACCGATAGTAGCATTACAGAAGCAAGAGGGTTTGTTTCTTATACCCCAAAGTCTTAAATTTTTTTTGGCAATTAAAGATTTATTAACATTGAAATTTATGATTGGGCCATTGTCAGTTATTGTCACAACTTTAAAACAAATGCATTTTGAATTGGAATATCAACACAATAAGCTGTTATAGGAAGATAATATTTTTAAAAAATTTGAGTAATGCTGGTGAGAAGTTAGGAAAAAATGTAAAGTGGTGTCAATAACTATAAACAAAGAGAAGATATTGTATTACCTTACATAGGTTGTTTAATGCTTCTATAATATTTCGGGAAACATCTTCCTGATCAAATATTAGAAAATAATCCAATAGTTCGGAGAAAAACTTTGTTAAAAGAAGGATATATGCATGCAAATACGCATTGATACGTATTCCACACAAACACATACATACATATGCTAACACATACATACATGCATAGATATACTCACAGGCATACACACATACGTAACATAGTACACATTCACACATCTCCAACAACGTTTTGTAAAATATCCAATCTTTCTGCTGTTTTCCCGGGTTTACAGCGTTCGAAATATTACTTCCTTGTGTGTAATATACAGTATACATACATACACACACACACACACACACACACACACACACACGCACACACATATATATATATATATATATATGAACTTATCAACGGAACTAGAATTTCAATTTGAAATCATATTCTACTTCCTCCCCCCCGCCCCCACATTATCACTCCAATCGTCTCACATCCTTCCTCCACCACAAATCCGCTCTCTTAATACATTTAATACAACGGAAATACATATTTTTGCGATATTCTTTATTTCTTAAAAATATTAATGGTGGCGTAGCTAGAATGTGCGCCGCCCGTGGCACTCTTCGAGTCTGCTGCACTCCTCTCCCGCTTCCTATTTCCCCTTCCCGCTCTTATACAGGCTTATACAGCAGACCCAAGGATGCCACCCCCGTGAAAAGCGCCGCCCCTCTTCGACCACAACCCCTTGCTATGCTACCCTGTATTAAACCGTAAATCATAATGTATTTAATTGTTGTTTTTTTTTATCTATTCTGTACCTGAATCGATATTTCTGATCAGTATGAAATATGAAGCTAACTTTTATTTTTCTATTTTTCCTTTTTGTTTCTTCAATAAAAACGATTACTTATCGATTTATTTCGTAGCGAAAATACAACTGCTGGTCAAACAACCTGTACGATCGATCGATCGATCTGTGACTTGAGTTCGTTTTAGTGCATTTCCAGTCAATATTTTTAGTGAGTATTATTGGTTATTGGTTATAGAATATTTCAATTATGTAGATGGAATTGTGGTATTGCTGGGGTTTTGGTCAGA
>NC_142953.1:2491458-2493958 GCF_046866305.1 Octopus bimaculoides | reverse complement strand
AGGAGCTCCCTAACATTTTTTAGCGTTGTTGACACCCTTTTTAAAATGAAAGTCTTCGTGAAAAATTAATTACCTTCTCGTCTTCTTCCTGTCCATGCTCTTTACGCTATTCATCCTTTTTTTCCCCACTTCCGCTGGCCATTGCATATTTGAACAAATTTCGTTGTTGACGTGAAATTAGATAAATTCGAGAATAAACAATTGAATATCGTATCACGTGTCTCTAGTCACGTGTCTTGTAGTGACATCTCGTTTATGTTCCACCCCCCCCTATGCGCTGATGCATTTATGCAGGTTACATTATAAAGTTCTCCGTATGATCGGAGTTCAAACTGTGATATTGCTTTGCAAAAAAAGATTGTTGTCTTTTATTTGTTTTAGTTATTCGACTGCGGCCATGCTGGAGCACTGCTTTGAAAGGTTTAATGGAGCAATTCGACTCCAGTTACTTGGTTTTTTTTTTAGCCTGGTACTTATACTAGTGGTCTCTTCTGCGGGATGTAAACAAACCAGCATTGGTTGTCAAGCGGAAGTGGAGGACAAACACGGCATTTCAGTGTAGCCTCCACTGGTGACTCTAGGCCCCTTTCTAGGTAATGTTCAAGTACAGACCCTGTTGTGTTCCAAAAAACGGTCAGCATCAGTTGTTCTGCCGAAGGTTGAGTCTTGAATTTATTCTTCACTGACGAAAATTGTGTTTAATCGTTTTCATTAATAAATAGTGGTCCAAATATCACGAAACCTCATACTGCACTGCATAAAATAATTATGGAAATATGTATGCAAAAAAAAAAAAAATTAAGATAAAATATACTATTTCTGAGATATTTCGAGAACAAGCAAAGATCTAAACTCTTAGTATTATGAATATATATATATATATAAACAAATCGAAAATGAAAATAAAAGCAAAAACAACACATGTCAAAAGGACGTACACAGCAATTGTATTAGGTTGATGCTCAGTTTAAGATGTATACACACACACACACACACACACACATAGTTTATATTTATAATTTTTGTATAGCTATACTTTATGATTTTTCTACTTATAATATTTATTTTTTTTATATATTTATTCTTCATATTTTGACAATTGTATTTATATTCTTATATTTATGTTTACATTTTCATTCCATATTCTTTCTTTTATCCAACCATCATCCATCCACACACACACGCATATGCACACACACACACAAACAAACAAACGCATACACATATACACACACTTATGTGGAGATATATATATATATATATTATCTCTTTTTATATTTTATATTTACTGCGTATACATAAATGTGTGTGTGTGTGTGTGTGTGTGTGTGTGAGTGAGTGTGTTTATATTTATATATTTATATTTTCATATCCTTAATTCATATATTTCCTATTTTATTTCATATAATCCATAATACAGTCTGAGACAGGAAAACCCTCCATTTTTTATACGGCCATTAATATGGCGCCTATGGAGACAGACCCGTAGTAATGGTGATTTTCCGCAGCTAATCCTCCGCCGTTTTTTAATATACTTAACTGTATGTATTGTTTAGACCAGTGCACGCTATATCTTTGCTTCTGAAAAGTTTAACAATTATGGTTGATAAATGGATAGATAGATAGACAGATAGAAACAGATAAATAGATAGATAGATAGATAGATAGATAGATAGATAGATAGATAGATAGATAGATAGATACATACATACATTGATAGAAAAATAGATAGATAGATAGATAGATAGATAGATAGATAGATAGATAGATAGATAGATAGATAGATAGATAGAAGATAGTCTTCTTTCCGTCTACCAAATCCACTCACAGTGATTGAGGGAGAAAAAGAGAGAGTAAATATAAGAAGCATCGTAAGAAATTAGGGAGGAGAAAAAAAAACGCGTGAGACGACGGCCAATAAAAATTACGAAAGCCAAGAAGTGACATAACGGAGACGGGGTAATGAAGAACGTGAAATGACGACGTGGGGGGGATACAGAAGTTGAAGAAAGAGAGAGAGAGAGAGAGAGAGAGAGAGAGAGAGAGAGTAAAGGTAGGGAAATATTAATGTCTTCGTATAAATTTATGTCTTCGTCGGTGCCAACTTTTTACCCGAACTCTGCAACATTAAACTTCCTGCAGCTGTTGCTATGTGGAACTTGTATAAGTAAAAAAAAAAAACCCAAAAAATCTTTCAGAATCCTTCGCAATCCTTGCCGCCATTGATCCGTGTCTAGAATATTTCCAGCTTTTTCGAGGGTGTGTGAGGGTGGGGGGTGTTACCGAAATACCAGTGATATTAACTGTCGACATTCACATGGCGAAAGAAATTCTTTCCGCTTCACCGATATTGTTCCGTATTTCTTTCTCTTTTATTTTTTTTTTAATGTTTCTTTATGGCGGATGAAAGGATGAAGGAATTTGTGCCAATAGTATCTTGTAGAGGAATTCTAGGTTCGGTGGGTAAAGGTTGTGTAATATTATACAGTTTTTTAGCTCT
>NC_142953.1:2481458-2486458 GCF_046866305.1 Octopus bimaculoides | reverse complement strand
AGGGGGAGGAAGAGGAGGATACGAGTAGAATGTGAGGAGAGAAGCTATAGAAGTAACAAATCGAAAGGTGGGAGACGGACGCCATTTTAGAAGAGATCGAACTCGATAATTGCCGTAGTGTGTTGTTGTTGTTGATTCAATATTTACCAATCAGTCAAATGGCATTCTTTTGGACGTGGACAGTTTAATCTAACAACATCACATTTTTTTTTATTGTTTGTTTAATTTAATTACAAGCTTGAAACTTCTTGGTCCGACATTTTCCTTTCGCTTTTTTTTTTGTTTAAGTTGTAAATTTTCTATTTTTATTTTTACTTCTCCGTCAATCAATTACATGGTTTCACACTGAGAACCTATCATTGTGAAATAGATTGGCCCCTAATATGATCACAACCTTCACAATCAAATCACTCCGGCTACCCACCCACCAACCATTCATCCAGCCAGCCAGCCAACCAACCAACCAACCAGCCAGCCAACCAACCAACCAACCAGCCAGCCCACCAACTAACTTGTCTGTTATCCACTGAACCAGCTGTACGAATTTAGCTATTGATTTAGCTATCGATTATATCTATCGTTCCAAACACAGACGTGCTTCATCAAAATAAACCAATACTTTGTCATTTCAATACATCAGGTGAGACTTCGTTACCGAAGATCGATGAAGTACCTGAAGAAACATCCAAGAAATCAATGGTCGGTGTCGAGCAACAGATTCTTTGATGTGATCTTTATCGGGTCTCTTCCCTTCTTTAAAGGGCCAGTCTATCCAGATCAGCGCTTTCCAACCTTTTAACAGAAGAACCCACTTTGGTAAATTCAATAACCCCCGTAAACCTCTTTTAATTTCTTTCAAATCCGCAGGGTTTTCTAAAAAAGTTTCTTACCAGATATCTTCACTTCTTTAAAGGGCCAGTCTATCTAAATCAGCGGTTTCCTACCTTTTAACAGCAGAATCCATTTAAGCCCATTTCCAACCTTTTAAACCAGAACTCATTTCCTTTTAACCTTTTAAACCAGAACTCATAGATAGATAAATAATCTGTACGTGTGTGATGTATTTGTCACCCATTATCACTTGACAGCCGGTGTTGGTTTGTTTACATTGCCGTAACCTAGCTGTTCGGGCAAAAATACCGATAGAATAAGTACCATATTCTAGAAATTTTAAGAAAACAACTACCGGGGGTGATTTGTTCTTCAGACCAAATCCTTCAAGGCATTGCCCGAGCATGGGCAAGTAAAAGATAAAAAAAGTAAATAAATAAAATCGAGCTGAAACGATATTTTACCATTCCTGTGACAAATGGTTGCTTTCTAAATGCAAATCTTGTAATTACAGGTTCCGAACTAAAACAGATATTATTTGATTACATTTTGATATAAATCAATAGCAATTTTGCGATTTATATAATCTAGAATGGGATTTACCTCTCGAACCATCACCACCACCACCACCAGGCCCTCCACACACACACATACCACCACTCCGATCCAGCCTTCGATAGAATAAAGTGTAAACCTTAATTATATGTCTTGATAAAGTGACAATATAATTACTCACTTCCGAACACGCAATAGAAAAACCACAACGCAAACATATTTGCCGGACAGAGTTGCTTTAACGTTTCATTTAAACAGAGGAGGAGTTGGAGGAGGAGGAGTTAATTGTAAAACCTACAGTTGTAAAAGACGTAGAAAAGACTAAGAAAATAAAGAGAGATAAAAGCAAAAAAAAAAAAAAAAAAAGAACAAAAACCAGCGTTTCGGGTTCGCCGACGCAACCACCGCCCAAACGATCTCGCTATTCGATAGCTTCCAAATTTCCACCTTCCCTTTTAGAAATATTTTATAAACACGACATAGGAACTTTATCTCTGGCGTTTGTTACGATTTCTTGTTTCCGTGTTTCTTTCTTATTATTTCTGTACGTTTTTTTTTTTATCTTTTATTTTTGCACCCACCACGAAGGCGCTCCACGATGGCCAACATCAAGTATAATATTGAAGTTCTTGATTGGATTAAGGCCGGAATGGTATTATGTTGAAACAATAGCTATCAGGCTGACTGCACAGTTGAAATGGATACAAAATTAAACACACAGACATACATACATACATACATACATACATACATACATATATATATATATATATATATATATATATATATATATATATATATATCTTATATACACACGCACACATGCACATATCCACACACAGTCACATGTCTGTATAGTCATAATACTTTAATATTTATAAGTAGGCATGAAACACGTACACACAAACGCATACATATATGTGAATATCAAACTAACTATCTCCTTGTCTCTCTCTCTCTCTCTCTCTCTCTCTCTCTCTCTCTCTCTCTCTCTCTCCCAGTGTGTGTATGTGTGTGTGTGTGTGTGTGTGTGTGTGTGTGTGTGTGTGACTGACTGCATTCGACTGTATATATGTATGTGCGAGTTTATATATATATACATATATATATATATATATATATACACATATATATATATATACATATATATATATACACATATATATATACACACATATATATACACACACACACACATATATATATATATATACACATTCACACACATGTATATTTTCAAATTTACCATCTTTATGCGTACAAACATACAAATACAGTTACACACACATTCACTCACACTCACACACACACACACACACACGCATAGAACCGCGCGCGCGCACACATAACCCCATATTCTTATAATCCTGGAATGTTCCACGCAACTTCGCGTCCGTACATAATTCACTGAAATACAAGAGAAGTAAACAAACAAACAAACAAGTACAACAAAAATAGATAAATAAATAAATGAAGTTGAGAGAAAACTTGCAGGAACCGGGAGATAATCTTATCTTAACCAGCTGCTACATTACTTAGTGGTCGTGGAGCGGGATGGAGCGGCGCAGCAGAGTGTCGGAGGAGAATGGTGGGGGGGGGGGCTTGAGTGGGGCGTAGCAGCAAATGGTGCGGAGGGGAAGTTTATGACATGAACGGAAAAAAAAAAATGCGCGTGTGTGTAGGCTTCTAATTGTTTATGTTTATCATGTGTGTGTGTGTGTGTATACGTATATATAAACATATGTGTGTATGTTTGTGCGTGTGTGTATATATATATATATAGAGAGAGAGAGAGATAGATAGATAGATAGATAGATAGATAGATAGATAGATAGATAGATAGATAGATAGATGTGTGTGTGTGAATATATATATATATATATATATATATGGATAGATAGATGAATAGATAGATAGATGTGTATATATGTGTGTATATATGTGTGTGCATGTATGTGTGTGTATATTTATGTATAAGTGTGTGTGTGTGTGTGTGAATTTTTATTTATCATTCTGCAAAACAAGCAAAACGAAAACAAACAGCCGGTGCATTTGCACTGGAGAGAAACCAGTTCTCTCTCATTGCTATTGGGTTCTTTTGAGTCAAGGAATCTACTGCAAAAAAAAAAGAGAAAAACAAAACAAAACAAAGAAAAAAAACAGAAATACAAAATGGTGCTCTTGGCAGTCGTTAGGGTTAGAGTTACGCTGGGGCTAGGGATTCAGGTTAGCACTATTAAAGCCTGGTTTTCATGTCAAAGAGAAAGGGAGAGAGAGTTAGTGAGAGAGAGACAAATAGACAGACAGGCAGAGATCATAAATATAATGTAGATATAGAAAATCCAAAGAATGTGGGTGTAGCCCTCTCTATATGGTTTACAAGTTCGCTGGCTTGGCAACGATATGGTTTCGGGTTCAAGCACACAGTGAGGCCCTGTGGGGTAATGGGTGTGTATGCAAGTGTCTCCTAAAGGTGTAGCTTCGAGATGAACGAAATAAAACAGTAAAATTTGAGGAATGTAGGTGTAGCGCTGTGTGGTTTAGAAATTCGCTCGCTTGGAGGTTTTGTGGTTCAACTCGGCGTTGGGTGTGGGGAAAGTGGGCCAGTGTTTTCTAAAGCAAAGCTCTGAGTGCAACGAAAGCTTTGTGCATGAAATATGGGATAACGAAACTGTATTTGACGGAAGACCATCATCAGCAGGATATCTTTTCTTGTCGTTGGACGGCTTTAACCCTACGTCTTCTAAATTGTGAAGCACAAGGATCAATGTAATCGACTAGCCCAGTGGTTCCCAACCTGGGGTCTGCGGACCCTGGTGGTTCGCAAAGGAAGCACTGGAGGTCCGTGAACTAAATTCAAAATTTCGTGTATATATATATATATATATATATATATATATATATATATATATATATATATATATATATATATATATATATACATGTATAAGATAAGCATATTAAAAGGGGCCCGTGGGAAAACTTATTTAAATAAAAGTGTTGGGAACCACTGTGAAAATGTTGGGAAGCACTGGGCTTGCCCCTTCCACAGAATTCCAGGCCTTGTGCTTATAGTAGAAAAGATTATAATTATAATTATCATTATTATTATTATTATTATTATTATTATTATTATTATTATTATTACTATTATTGTTACAATAATAATTTTTTCCCGTGACTTAAGGCAAAGAATAACAAGAATAATTTGTGAATACCATGCGAAACATTTAAAATGTATCGATATACTTTGTTCTTGATAATAAAATTATTTCGTTTACATTCAAAGTGTATTAATATATTTTGTATGTGCTATGTGTGTGCTTTTAAGTTGTAGTAATATAATTTGTTTTGCATAATAAATATATTTTCGTACGAATAAATAAATATATATAAAATATATATTGCAATGTATGTATTTTACATATGTAATTCAAGTGTAAAAACAATAAATATTCATTAAAAAAAAACAAAGTATGGCGGTTGCAAATCCCCCGTTGTAAACCAGTTTCGCATTTCAAAAAAATATACCAATATATTTATTTTAAAAAGTTACAGACTTACAATCTTTGATGTATAAAGAGTCTTTTTTTTTTTAATGACACCGTAAAATT
>NC_142953.1:2471458-2473958 GCF_046866305.1 Octopus bimaculoides | reverse complement strand
CTGGAGCAACGTGAAAATAAAGTGTCTTGCTCAAGAACACAACACACAGCCTGGTCCGGGAATCGAACTCACAACCTCGTGATTGTTAGCCCGACGCTATAACCACTGAGCCATGCGCCTTATTGTATATTTATGATTAAATATCATTGGGAGGTGCAGGCGTGGTTGTGTGGTAAAAAGTCTGTTTTCTAACCACATGGTTCCAGGTTCAGTCCCACTGAATGGTACAGATATTTAAGTATATACGTATACATACATATATGCATGGATTAGCACGCATGTATATATATATATATATATATATATATATATATATATATATATATATATATATATGTGTGTGTGTGTGTGTGTGTATGTATGTATGTATGTATATGTATGTATGTATGCATGTATATGCATGTGTGTGTGTATAGTGAGTGAGAGAGATGGAGAGAGATGAGGAGATTAAAAAATATGGCGGACACAAAAGACGGAAGCGTTTTTCGTAATCGGACGCCATTTCTAATTGTACACACAAAAGCTAGTGGTGCGTAGCAACAAATGAAGTTAAATAAAAATTGCGTGACTGACACAATTATGGAGTAGAAATTCGATCAAGTATCTATGAAATTACTGAGCTATATTGGAATTACGTAACGTTTCGATAAAGCCAATTAGAGACATCATGATTTCAAGAGCGGAAGACAAATATCTTGTGGTTATTAAACATCTAGTTTTATTTGCAATTGTCTACGCAACTTCGATTCTGTATTTTTGTAGATTTTCCTAATAATAATAATAATAATAATAATAATAATAATAATAATAATAATAATAATAGTAATATTATTTTGTCTTGATATAAAAAGATGGGCTACAGCAAATATTCTGCTTAATACCACAGATTTGCTTGTCAGTTGCTTGTCATTCCAAGACTACCATTGGGGTCGATCAGATACCGGACAAGGATTTGGGGTTATTTTTCCGGTTTTTTGCCTTAATTTTTGAGAGCGGTCAGGTTCATTTTTAGTATTCTCATTTGTGAGAGCAGTCGAGTTTATTCCAGATATTCTCATTTTAAAAAATCATCTCCGGCTAATCTTTGAGAGGGCGTTGGTGTTCTTTTGGCAGAGGTTTGCGCTCCCTGAGTGCTCTTGTTGTTGTTATTATTATTATTATTATTATTAATATTCAGGCGGTGAGCTGGCAGAATCGGTAGCAGGCCAGGCAAAATGCTTCGCAGCATTTCGTCTGTCTTTACGTTCGAAATTCAAATTCCATCGAGGTCGACTTTGCCTTTCGTACTTTCGGGGTCGATAAATTAAATACCAGTTGAGTACTGGGATCGATGTAATCGACAAGTCTCCTCTCCCAAAATTTCAGGTCTTGTGCCTTTACTAGAAAGGATAAATCATCACCATCATCACCATCATCATCATCATCATCATCATCATCATCATCGTCATTGTCATCATCATCATCATCATCATCATCATCACCATCATCATCATCATCATCATCATCATCACCACTACCATCATCATCATCATCATCATTATTGTCGTCGTTGTTGTTGTTGTTGTTGTTGTTGCCGTTATCCTCTAACAATTTCTGATAATTAGAATCATTTCTTTAATTGTCCCCACTGTCCATTGCTATGTTCAAAAGAAGTTGCTCGATATGTGTTCTAAACTATAGCAGAGGTGGACACACAGACAAGTTATTATATAAAGACGAGGGGGGTGGGGGAACGAAACTCGTTTACAATATACTAAAACGTTAATTTTCTTTAATTACACAAAATAATAAAATCAATACACACACACACACACACGTATTTATATATATATATACATTTATACATATACATAAATACATAGCTGTGTGCGTGCGTGCGTGCGTGCGTGCGTGCGTGCGTGCGTGCGTGCGTGCGTACGTGTGTGTGTGAACACATAATAAAATTAAGACATATAATTTAAAAAAGAAAAAAAAACAAGAAATAAGAAGAATTAAATGCTTAAAATGTAAAACATCGAGTGATTATTATTGAACAGTGCTATTAACAATTCCAGGCAGGAAAGGTAAAAATAAATAGTTCCGTTAGTAGCTTTCTTCCAGTTGGCTGTCTAAAACTAGTGGTTAGCATGTCTAATATGATATTTAATTATCATAATTAAGGCACTTTTTCTGCGTTGCATTGCTTACTTTCTTTGCATAGAACAACAAGAAGCGGTTTGCTCGATATCAAATCAACGAAAAATGTTTAATTTCATTAAAAACTGAACGCGAAATCATTCTCTGTGGCTCTGTGGGTGACAGTTTCCTTCTTCCTCTCTGTTTCTCTCTCTCTCTCTCTCTACCTCTCTCTCTCTCTCTCTACCTCTCTCTCTCTCTCTCTCTTTTCTCCCACTCTCCCGCACTCTCCATCTACATACATGAAAACACATACAAAAGTTTAACCAAATAGTAGAAACGCCATTTCGTTATTCAATATGGAGTTTAAGGCGGCGAGTTGGCA
>NC_142953.1:2461458-2463958 GCF_046866305.1 Octopus bimaculoides | reverse complement strand
CATGTCTACAAGCATGCCGTACTTGTATACCAAATTGGTACCTGCCTACATAGCTTGGTAAAAAATGTATTTCCAGTGCAATGGATCTGACATCGAAGTAGGGCAAAAATAGAGAAAGAACACAAAGACAAGGAAAAAATAAATAGCAACAAAAATAAAGAAATTATGTATGAAATCGATAATAATAATAATAATAATAATAATAATAATAATAATAATAATAATAATAATAATAATAATAATAATAATAATAATAGTAATAATAATAATAATAATAGTAATAATAATAATAATAATAATAATAATAATAATAATAATAATAATGATGATGATGATGATGATAACAACAACAACAACGATATGACCTACAGACCAGGTACTGGCTATCACGGCCTCTGATCTGAACTGATTGGAAGTGTTATCATGTACATTGTTTTGTCTTGGTATAAAAGATGGCCTACAGCAAATATTCTCCCCAATACCACGAATTTGCTTGTCAGTTGTTTGACCTTAAACATTCGAACATGTTCCTTTCAAGCAATATGTGCATCCCTGATCACGAGCAGAAGTAGTGAGGGAGCATCATAGCCATGTGTGGAGAAGAATTCTTTGGAGTTTGAATAATTCAACTCTCGTGCTTTGTTCCTCACCCTTCAAACAAACCTTATTCCGAGACATTTTGAGCGGGATGGGCTACTCGAATTGAAAAAAATTCTAACTGGGCCCCGCCTGCAAGGTCATGCGCTGTTTATCTGTACACATTGCTTCAGAGAATGTTGTCGTCTCCGTAAAGAAACTTCAGTGGAGGTCGGACAGCCCGCACCTTCCTTCCTTCCTTCCTTTGTCAAGAACTCAATGAAGATATGTTGTTTCAGCTTCGAACCCATTATTTGCCGGCATCGAAGAGAACAAAAGTAAGATTTATCGTGAAGGAAGACTTTCTTTACCAACAATTTATTTCGGTTAATAAAAAGAAGTTAAGCACACTTTTGAATTACTTTAGAGACATATTATGCATACATGTGCGCATGTATGCATAGTATGTAGGTAATGCATGTATATATATATATATATATATATATATATATATATATATATATATATATATATATATATATATATATATATATATATATATATATGTGTGTGTGTGTTTATATATATATATATATATATATATATATATATATAAATGTATATATGCATGTATATATATATGCATATATATGTAAATATATATATAAATATATATATACGCATATATATATATAAAAGACATATATGCATATATATATATATATATATATATATATATATATATTTATGTGTGTGTGTTGTGTGTGTGTGTGTGGAGAGAGAGGGGGGGGAGAGAAACTGATGTGAGATAGACTGATATAGTATATAGATAAGTATGTGCTGCAGACATATGCATATACATGTGTGTGTGTATGTATATATGAGTGTATGCATGAATACACACACACACACAAACACACAAACACGCACAAACACATACACACGCACAAAACACAATAGAATCCACAAACAAGCGAAACAAGGCCAGAAGGAAACCTAAAACCTAAATGAACACCCATTACAAAGCAATTTGAAGAATAAACAGAAGCCAGCAATGGCCAACGGTAAAGATGGCGTCTTAACTTGCAATGCATTGTGGGTTGCAAATATGGCATCATCAATGATTACCGACCAGCAACGTTTGCCCAGAACACCTTCTTGCAAACACCTTCTTCGTATATGTATGTATCTATGCATGCATGCATGTACGTATGTGTCCGTGTGTGTGTAACTATATCCAAATATATATATACATATATATACATATATATATATATATATATATATATATACATACATGCATATATATATATAAACTATAATTTAAATATATATATATAGAGAGAGAGAGAGGTGGGAGAGAGAGTCATGGCATAAATAATGCGGTTTTTTTACTTCTTTTATTTTTTCAAAATTATTATTATTATTATTATTATTATTATTATTATTATTATTATTATTATTATTATTATTTTCTTTTTATCACAGGTTTTGCTGTAACTCCTGGAGTCTTGCATGCATAGCAGGCTTGCTACCTGCAACTTACGGTACCATGCTATTCACGGAGGGGTGGGGGATGGTCACGGACGGAACGTCTCCGATCGTAAACCAGTGCAACCAGAATCACCAAAGCACGAAACAACGACGACGACGACGATTAAAAGTTGCAGCATTAACACAAACGGTGTGAGATAGTTACGACAACAATAACGACCGGACAAGCACACATCTATAAGCGAGAACGTTTGCAGAAATGGCATGATAAGACAGATAGCTCAACAACAACGACTTCTACCACTATTGCTGCTGCTGCTGTTGATGATGATGCTGTTACAACAGCAATTACAGCGGTTGTCTTTCTGAAAGTTGAAGAGCACTTTTCTCGCATTTCGTAAAGAGCTTTTAAAGGCCAACTCGGTAATAA
>NC_142953.1:2448958-2451458 GCF_046866305.1 Octopus bimaculoides | reverse complement strand
GATGAAAAACAAAGTCGACCTCAGCGAAATTTGAACTCAGAACGTAACAGCAGACGAAATACCGCGATGCATTTCGCCCGGCGTGCTAACGATTCTGCCAGCTCTCCGCACCTGCTGCAGCCATAAATAATAAAAATAAAACTCACGAACTTAAATGGTGAGTGTCTATAAATATTTAGAATAATACTGTGGTTTGTTTATCTCTTTTCTTCATCAAAATCAGATCAATATAACACGAACATATTGATTAACTATTGATATACAGCCGAAAATCAATAATTTCGTCGGCGTTAGAGAGAGGTGGGACACAACAACAACGAGAACAACGATAGCAGAAGATGACTGCAGTCGAATCGATTGGCTGTTTAGTGTTTGACTACAGCGAACAGTCTTTATGGTGTGTGGTGTTTTTATCGACGACGGACGGCTGAGAAGGTGTAAGACGCTTCACATTGCAAGCAAGATTTATGAGTTTTCTCCGTTGGTATTTGTACCAACAGAACTGATGGAAATGGAAGTTTAGTTCGTCCGCAATGAAAAGAAGTGCGGCTTTTTTTCTTATATATATATATATATATATATATATATATATATATATATATATATATATATATATATATATATATATATATATATACATGGTGAGGTGGTACGAATGGCGGGAGAATAGAATACATCAATATAGCCATACGAACACGCGCGCGCGCACGCACACACACACACACACACACACACACACACACACACACACACACACACACACACACACACACACACACACATAGATACAGAGACACAATCGCACCAGACATTGTCAGATACATATTATAAGCATAGAAACAAACATCAATATGTGTGTGTATGTGTGTGTGTAAATGTATGTATGCTGGTATGCTTCTATGTATGTGTGCGTGTGTGTATGTATATATATATATATATATATATATATATATATATATATATATATATATATATATATATATATATATTATATATATACATATGTATACATAGATAGATAGGTAGATAGATACCTACATATACATATATACATATATGTTTTTTTGTTTTTTTTAACCTTGGTTCACAGGGATCTTTCCCAGCGACGTTTCATACGTTGAATCTACACGATGAATTCCCATACTCTCCCTTTCTTTTCCTCCACAACGATTTATTTATTTTTTTCAATAATTCAGTCTTTTTAATAGAAGTGGTTAGCGGAGAAAGTATTTTTCAGGTCAACGACCAGATAGTCTTACCTGTTGTACAGATTTGTGTAGGAAGATCTTCATTGTCCGGACATTCACTCACCATCTGGAAACATAAACACGGCCTTCCTTCTGTCTGTAATCACTTTAACGTTGGAAAAGGAAAATAAATTTAGCCAGAAGGTGAGCGACTGAGATTTCGTCCATCAACCTGTTCAATTATAAACTGCCGGCAGACGACAAAGCATGGTGGCGACTTGGTTAAGACGTTCCCTTTGCAACCAGGAGGATCTGTGTTCGATCCCAAATCACGTGAAATTTTAAATTTTTGCAATATATAGGCGCAGGCAGGGCTGTGTGGTTCAGTCTCACTGCGTGGCACCTTGGGTAAGTGTCTTTGGCAATAGTCTCGAGCCAACAAAAGCCTTGTGAGTGGATTTGATAGACGGAAACTGAAAGAAGCCCATCATAATCAAATACATAAGTATATCATTAAATATATGCATATGGATATATATGTATATTGTTAAATATATACACATGTATGTATATATATATATATATATATATATATATATATATATATATATGTAGTTGAAATGTAGTTTGCAATAGAACTTTCTGAGAGAACATGTCTCAGTGGCTGGAAACATGTAAGGAATGAAATGAATCAGAGAAAGAAGCCGAGTTGTTTATCGCAATAAATACATCAGAAGTAGTGGTTCTCAATCATTTTCTAACCTATGGACCCCTTCCATTCCTAATTTATTCTGGTGAACCCCCGTAGCCATTTGATGTTTAAAAACTAGTTTTACAGATACTTCTTTCAAAATATTTATTTTGTTTTTCACCCATTCTTTTGTGTAGGTTTGCAATGGAACTCTCAGAGAGAACATGTTTCAATGGTTGGAAACATGTTAAAGAGCCAACTGTTAAATAACAATACTATATCCTCCTTCAGTACAAAAGAGTTCATTGGTGCGTTACTTTGTGTTTGACGGACGATGGATACATTCAAAGGAGTCTCATACAAGCATCAAATATTGATATGATGTGTATTTGAGGTGGAGATTATGTTGCCAAGAAGTTGCTGTATATTCCATTGTCAAACGATATGATCTGGTGCCGAAGTGATGAAATATCGAGAGATCTTTAATTAAAGAATTATTGATTTTCGTTATAAAGGCAAAAGCAAGTGAAATATTTAGCATCCAATTTGATAGGTCGATTGATATGAATAAAGGTAGCCATTTTTAGAATTTATCGTTGACAGTGCCTTGGTAAGGAAACAA
>NC_142953.1:2441458-2443958 GCF_046866305.1 Octopus bimaculoides | reverse complement strand
TTATAGTCAATGCTCCCCCTCTCTCTGCTTACCTTTCACTCTCTCCCTCTCTCGCCCTCTCCTGCTCTCTTCTCTCTCCTTCACATGCTCAATGGAATTTCTTCCTCTTTATACAAGTTCTCTATTTATTTCATCCTATCTCCTGGGATGAGATTTCCGTAAACTCTAGCCTCTCGTTCTGGGACGCATCTAACACATTGCTACTGCTGCTACTGTTGTTGCTGCTGCTGCTTGCAGTTTCTGACAAATTACTTTCGTTTTACGACATTGTCTTCGCAGAAAGAAACGCTTGCACCAATTCCTCTTGCTAAACCTTCTTTTCAATTGATTTCTCTCTGCCAAACCGTTCGGAAAAACTAGAGATCGTTGGTCGTTTTCTCTGCTGTTTGCGCTGTTTATGATCCGTAACATAGTAAATCGGCAAATAGATCGATTCGATCTGAGAAACCAAACCAATAAAAGAATTCGGGTAATGGAATCGTGGTGCCATTCCTCAATAGAAATGCAGGTGCGCGTGCGTGCATATGTATATATATATATATATATATATATATATATATATATATATATATATATATATATATGTGCATATATATATATATATATATATATATATATATATATATATATATATATATATATATATATATATATATATATATATATATATGTGCATATATATATATATATATATATATATATATATGTGCATATATGTATGCATGTATGTACGTACGTACCTATGTATATGTGTATATATGTATGTATGCACGTATGTGTGTATATATGTATATATGTGTGTGTGTGCGTATGCATGCATGTTTGCATGAACGTACGTGCGTGTGTATATATGTATATATGTATGCACGTATATGTATATATATATATATATATATATATATATGTAGGTACGTATGCATGTATATATGTATGTGTACGTGCGTGTGTGTATATTTGTAGATATGTGTGACATATATCTGTGTGTGTATGTGTGTGTGTGTGTGTGTGTGTTTGTGTGTGTGTGCGTGCGTGCGTATGTGTGTGAGCTTTTGCCTGAGTGCGTTTGTGTCGACGCCGTACGTTATATTGCAATGACAGAAGACTTGCTTTTAGGTTAATTAGTAGCAAGTTGTATTAATTATTATGTTGCGGTCGACAACAAAGTAGTTGGGCGATCTCTTAATTACCTGGCAAATCATTAAGACTAATAACAAACAGTGAAATAATTAATAACATTTTGACATTGTTATTTTTGTTGTTGTCGTTGTTGTTGTTGGTAGTGATATTATTGTTTGTTATAGAACTCGTTGTTGTTATTGTTTTGTGGTGGTGGTGGTGGTCATGACAGACTGAGAGATAGATAGATAGATAACTTTCTTTATTGGCCACACAGGGGCTGAACACAGAGGGGACAAATACAAATGTAAAGCTTTTCTTTTCGAAAATGAAAAAAAAAAGGGTAAAAATAAGAAGGAAAGTAAGATTCCGATCAAAAGGGATCGTGTGTCACAGAAGATCGTGTATCACAGAAGATCGTGTGTCACAGAAGATCGTGTGTCACAGAAGATCGTGTGTCACAGAAGATCGTGTGTCACAGAAGATCGTGTGTCACAGAAGATTGTGTGTCACAGAAGATCGTGTGTCACAGAAGATCGTGTGTCACAGAAGATTGTGTGTCACAGAAGATTGTGTATCACAGAAGATCGTGTGTCACAGAAGATCGTGTGTCACAGAAGATCGTGTGTCACAGAAGATCGTGCGTCACAGAAGATCGTGTGTCACAGAAGATCGTGTGTCACAGAAGATCGTGTGTCACAGAAGATTGTGTGTCACAGAAGATCGTGTGTCACAGAAGATCGTGTGTCACAGAAGATCGTGTGTCACAGAAGATCGTGTGTCACAGAAGATTGTGTGTCACAGAAGATCGTGTGTCACAGAAGATCGTGTGTCACAGAAGAGTTTTAAAAATGTAAACGATAAGATTAGGTTCATCCGTGGAAAGAAAAGCCTACGGAAAAGACTACGGTAACCTCAGGCAGGGAGGGAATAAACACACGAGGGCAAAGTGCTCTCTCTCTCTGTTTTCGAATTACAGAATCATGCTCAAAGTGGTTTCGTCACTCGTACGCACCATCTTTGCTACATTCACCCACCTTTCTTTGAAACTTTCACGAGACAAAGCCTGCCTCTGTGTTCTTACCTTGCCATACATTTGTATATACACGCAGTACACCTGCACGATGTTAATTGCGAGTAGAAAATGAATGACTCCAAGAAATTTAAACCATTGCTTGTCTTCGTGATTCTGACCCTGCTTGGCTAAATTTCTACACGAAGCAGCAACAGATGCATTTATAAATTTGTCTTTAAACATTGAATGGTTGGGGGGGGGGGGGGGCTGCCAAAATGAAACAGTAATCAAAGGGCGCTAATTGTGCAAAATAATTCCAGGGTTAATGATACAGTCATGCTTGCTCATATAATAAATACAAATCAGGTA
>NC_142953.1:2426458-2438958 GCF_046866305.1 Octopus bimaculoides | reverse complement strand
GATACTGGAAACATTCCAGCAAATGTAGAAATAGGTTTACGCGGTGGTTTAACGGTAAACATTCCGAAAGATATAACTTACACCAGTTTGCAATGAACTTCGCGATGCTAATAACCAAGTTTTTCTTTTTTCTTCAACAAAATTAGTTTTAATTACATAAGGATGCCTTGAGCATGGCTGTGTGGTAAGAAACTTGCTTCTCATCCACATGGTTCCGGGTTCAGTCCCACTGCGTGGAACCTTGGGGGACTGATTTGTCGACCAAAGCTTTGTGAGTGGATTTTGGAGACGGAAACTGAAAGAACCCATCGTATGTATATATATATATATATATATATATGATACAAATATATATGTATATATATAGATGCATCTCCGGGTACAGGACGTCAAAAAAGGAACAAAAACATAAAGCACAAAGAAATGGACTTTTTTACGGACCACAGAATGAATACATACATATATACGAAGGGCTTTTTTCAGTTTCCATCTGCAAAATCCACTCACAAGGTCGGCCCAAGGCTATAGTAAAAGACACTTGCCCATGGTGCCACACAGTGGGACTGAACCCGGAACTATGTGGTTAGGAAGCAAGCATCTTACCACACAGCCACTCCAATAATCTGTTGGTATTTCATATTTATTTTCCAGACAATTAAATCTGAAAATTAAAGTTAAAATATAATGAATGTGAAAAACAATTTGTTTGCGTGTGTGTGTCTATTATTGTTATTTTTTTAATTCTGTTAATTTAATTTCAATATTCAGTTTTCTGACAAGTATTTAATTTAAAAAATTTAAAAAAATATTTAATCTGTCGTCCGTTGATTTATGTCGAATATTCTAAAAGCTTAACAAATGTTCAACATTTAGAAAATTTTTATTTAATAGAAATTTTGTGATTGTTAAATTAAAATCATATCTGCAAAATTAAATTAAATGTTGTTGTTATTATAGCTGCTGCTGCTGCTGTTGTTGTTGTTGTTGTTTGCCGTACATGTTACATCATTAGTCGCGCCGGCGCCGGTGGTGGTGGCTGTAGTAATGTTGTTGTTGTTGGGGGCGGCGGCGGTGGCGCCGGTGGTGGTGGCGCCGGTGAAGTCGGGGCGTGGTGGCGGTGGCGACGGCAGCGGCCGTGATGATATCTGTTGTGATATTTTTATCCGGTGCATTTCGGGTAATTTCAACCGGGAAAACCTCCCATCATGCACCTCTAGAATGACCAGAAACATCCCCTGAAATAAATAATACCCCTTACCCTCCTTCGATTCATTTTTAAGGCTTTCTTTTCGTATTCCTGTATTTTTTTTTTCTTTGTGCTTTGGGGTTTGTTTTTTTTTAATCTTGGAAACCACTTCTAATTGATGCCTGATTATAGTAGGTCGCTGCTTGATTGAATATGTCCCTGACGGAAAATAGATTGGATGCTTCTGTTATTTACTTATTTTTTTTATGATTGCAGAGGAATGGTTGCAGTTATCCTATGTATCAAGTTACCTCATAAATAACGTCCGAAATATCATATATGTGATTTGTATCAAATTTTAACAGTATTCTAAAATGTCAAGTGATATTTATTGATACTCATATGAATTTGGAAACCTTTAACTTAACGTGATTTCTTTTTACAGAATAATCTGAATTAATTAATTACTAATATTAACCCCTCAAAGATGGACGTATCGAAGGAGCATTTAAGACACATGATGCTTTATGAGTTCGAAAAGGGAAATGGTGCAGCAACAGCGACCCGAAATATCCATTCTGTTTATTGTTACACATTTACAGTTGAGTGAACTGGAGCAACGTGAGATTAAGTGTCTTGCTCAAGAACACAATGTACCGCGCGGTTTGGGAATAGAACCCACGATCTAGCGATCGTCAGTGCGACACCATTTTGTCTCCTGCTGCACTGCCTTTGTTGCTCACTATGTCCTCCGTTTCATCTTCTACCTCAATCGCCTTTTTTTTTCTTTTCTTTCTTCATCTGTTTTCTTTCCTTGTTTGTTTCTTTGTGAGAGAATATCTGATTAATCATACTCTTTCTCAAAACAATTATATATGTGTGTGTGTATATATATGTGTGTATGTATATGTGTATACATAGAAAGAGAGAAAGAAGGAGAGAGGGAGAGAGAAAGAAAGAGAGAAGGAGAGACAGATAGATAGATAGATGATAGATAAATATAGATAGAAAATACATACATATATATACACACACACACACACATATACACAAACACACGCGCACAACCACACACACAGGCAATGGCCTAGCCGATCACAGCAACACAAGTCATTGTCTTCAAGGAACATCTAGCTTCTTTCCTAGAAGATGCCAGGTCATCGCACTTTGCTTACCAAGCTTTATTTAATTCACAGCCTTCTCACCATCACAATACTCTATACGTACATAACATCATGCGTGTGTGTGTGTGTGTGTGTGTGTGTGAGTGTATGTTAGTGTTTGAGTCTTTGTCACGTCTTTTTTCTACGGAGTGAAAATGAATATATCTGTATGTGTGTATATATAGGTGTGTGTGCGTGTGTGTGTGTGTGTGTGTGTGTGTGTGTGTATAAATAAATAGATATTGCTGTACTTCTGTCAATTATTATTATTATTATTATTATTATTATTATTATTATTATTATTATTATTATTATTATTATTATTATTATTATTAATATAATAATAAAGGCAGCGAGCTGGCAGAATCGTTAGCACGCTAGACGAAATGTTTAGTGGTATTTCGCCCGTCGCTACGTTCTGAGTTCAAATTCCGTTGAGGTCGACTTTGCCTCTCATCCTTTTGGACGGGGTCGATAAATTAAATACCAGTTGCGTACTGGAGTCGATCTAATCGATTGCGCTCCCCTCCCCCAAAATTTCAGGCCTTATAGTAGAAAGGATTATTATTATTATCATCCTTATTATATTATCCTCATCATTCTCATCCTCTTCTTTATCATCATCATCATCAACCTCATCATTATTGCCATCTTTTATAATTATTTTATTTAAAAAAATTAAAACAAAAATCAATTGCCAACAATAACAACGAAAAACAACAACAACCAAATCAACAACATAAACACCAACAATAAATTTTCAAAAAAGAATCGGTTGCACTTAATAACCTCATCTTGTACTGCTTTTCTTCGGCGGACAGTTTTTATTGTTAGTCTTTTTTTTGTGTGTGTATTTGTTTTTCTTTTTTTTTTCTTTTTCTTTTTATTCTTGTGTGTATTTGTGTTTGTGGTTCGCTATTTTGGCGTTTAATTTTTTCTTCTCTTAATTTCCTGCTTCTTTCTTTCTTTCTTTCGTTCTTTCTTTCGTTCTTTCTTTCTTTTCTCTTTAATTACATGTCACGTTTTAGAATTTGTAGATTCTTGGAAAGTCTTCAGATGTCATGGTTTGGCTTTTCTTCTCAGTCATTAGATACGCACACACACACACACACACACACACACACACACACATATATATATATACAGGTAGCCATATATACGACTGGAGGTAAGTACATACATACATATACGTGTTTGTGTAGATGCTTATATATATATATGTATATATACATATATTGTAGTATAGTTTGCAAGAAGCCTTATCCGATACAGATAAATATCTAAAAAAATTTAAGCCCAAAATAATGCAAGATGTAAGTAATAAAACAAGTCGATGGGATGTGATTTTACCTTGCATTTCAATATTTCGAGTGCAAGACCCCTCCTTCCGGAGATTTCCGCAGAAGCATTATTGAGACTTGACTTCCCTGTTCTGTAGTTTGTGTATATAAAATACTGATTTGTGTGCGCAAGATAGCGTTTCTATAATAGCCAATCAGCTACGTGCAGTTCGATTCCTTTGTTAATATGAGGGTTGGTCTTGCTAATTAGATGGCTTCTTTTATTCACAAATTCCCAATGTTTCGTTCTGTAGCTTCAATAGAAACATTGAATTCTTCATGTGTATGTATATATATATATTTATGTATGTACGTGCGTGTGTGTATTCACATATACATATATTTACTTTTATATCTATGCATCCCTAAGATGTATACATATATATATATATATATATATATATATATATATATATATATATATATATATATATATATATACATATTAATTTATGTGTAGGGTGTAAATGTGAGATAAAGCACATTATACACCTGTATAATGAAGGGACGAATGGAATGCTATTAAAAAAAAGGTATTAACCAACGGCAAGAATCAAACAATTTGTAATCAGTCACGATGGCATATTCTTTGCTACTTCGGAGAATTCTTTGGACAACCCGTTCTTGGTAAAGACATCGCATCGGTTCAGTTGACCACCGACCAACAACCACATACCACCTCCACTCCATCTCCATGACTACCATCTTCAACACCACCACTGTTACCAGAAACGCAATAACCGCTATCATTATCGCAAATATACGGATTATCATCATCACCATTTTCAATCATCGCTATCATCATCAGCATCATCATCGTCATCATCATCACTATCGCCACCATCATCGTTGAGGTCATCATCATCGCTACCATTATCATCATCATCATCATCATTATCAAAATCATCTTCATCACCATAATCATCGGCGTCGTCATCATTGTTATAATCATCATCATCATCATCATCATTGAATGCTTAAAATCTCACTATACAATCCTGCTTCATTTCCCCTCTCTCTCTCTCTCTTTTTCTCTCTCTCACTATTTGTCTGACCACACACACACACACACACACACACAATGATAATAAAAGAAAGTTAAAATATAGAAAACTACGTTTATTTGGGTTTTTTTCTTTTTTTTTTAAATACAAGTTATTTACATTAACAGACTTTGCATTGAAGAGTCGTAAAAAAAAACAAAACCAAAAAAAAAACAAAAAAAAACACAAACAAAATTCCTTTTATGGTTCGATATTTGTTTTTTGGTTTTCTTTTTCTTTTTTTTTTTACAAGTGCACAAACTGGAAATTTCGCTAAGAAGAACAAGGAAAATGGTTACACGACAATGCTGAGCAAGAAGAGGTTTTGCAGCTAAATTATTGAGTAATTCTTCACTTCACTACGAACTCAAATGACAATTCCGTTTGTTTAAAAAGATTCCCTCGTTCGTATTTACTTTCTACATGCAGTTTTAAATTGTTTTATATATATATACACACACACATTATACATACATATATATTTTTTTATACATTTGCAGCGTGGAAGGTGTTTATAAGCCATTTAAAAGCACACAAAAACCGTTAGATTCACTTCGACATTTAAATTTAATTTGCCAAAATATTTTCGTCGCTTTGAGACGGCGACCTGTTCACTGACAAACTTCTGTGCATCACGGAATTTTGTCAGTGAACAGGTCGAGGTTTCAAAACGACGAAAATATTTTGGCAAATTAAATGTAAATGTTGAAGTGAATCTAACAGTTTTTGTGTGTTTTTAAATGGCTTATAAACACCTTCCACGCTGCAATTTTATATATATATATATATATATATATATATATATATATATATATATATATATATATATATATATATATATATATGTATGTATGTATGTATGTATGTGTATATATATATGTGGTTCTACTTAGTGTCACATAATGAAGTTATTTCCTTTGGTGTGACATGAAATATATAAATACACGACGCCATTTATTATAAGAGTGATTGATCGTTTGGTTTTCTTCGTTTCTATTTTGCAGTTTTATTGCACTTGATTTTGTTTTTCGTTTCTTCTTTTGCTTTCTTTTTTTGTGTTTCTATGTTTCCATGCATGTTACGGTTTCACAGTCGGACGCATTGGCATTAATTGTGCAGAGGATGTGCGGCGAAGGCTTGGAATTAGAAATGAGCTAAGCATGCTCTGCAGGATGCGTAAATACTAGCGTGCATGAACGACAGCGTAGGTGATTGGAGGAAAAACAGATGTAAAAAAAAAAAAAGAATCCGCTGTAAATGTGCAACAGAGATTGCACTGATATGATCACGTGATGCACACGGAGGATGACATGAAGGGAGTTCGGGTGAAGAAGTTGCCATGCAACCCTGTATAGAGGGAGCCTGTATAAGAGGAAGACTGAGGAACGCATGAGAAGTGGTGAAGGATGACCAGTGAATGTTGACCCTCAGGACAAAAGAGGAAGAAACAAAAAATTCTCCCGTCCATGTAACAATGGATGATAAACAGATGTAAATGATGAGGATTATGATGACGTTAACGATGATGATGATGATGTTGTTCGTGGTCGTGGTGACAATGGTGATGAAGATGATGATGATGATCGTGATGCTGAGGAGGAGGATGGTGCGATTACGGCATCAACGATGGCAATGTTGATGACAATGATCATGGCCATAGTTATAATGATAACGATGACGGCAACGATGATGATGGTGATGATGATGATGATGACGAGGATACCAATCGTAAAGTTGAACAATAATGTTACGTCATCACCGCAAACATTACTGGTATACCGGATACAATTCATACGTATATATATATATATATATATATATATATATATATATATATATATATATACACACACATACATACGTACACACACATGTATTCATACAAAAATCTACACACACACACACACACACCAAATAAATAGTCATTCTGATGCTGCACGTATCACAATTGAAAAGTTGACTGTGTTCTTATACACACACACACACACACACACACACACACACAAACACAAACACACACAGATATAGACACATGTACGAATACAAATATATACATACATCGATGATACAATGGCGGATGAGACGAGCGATAATGGCCTGAAAGGTGATTTGTAGTGGTGCCACTGCCCTGGTATTGGTGCCACTGCCCTGGTATTGGTGCCACTGTCGCTGGCTCTGGTGCCGTTGTTATTGCCAGTGGTGTTATCACTGTTGTTGATGGTTTAGATGGTATTTATGGTGATGGTGATTGGCGGTGGGGGAGTGTGTAGTAGCGGTGGAAATTTGGCAGTACTACGATGGGTTACAATGGGAAGTGAAAGTGAAAGTAAAATTTATCTGTCTGTCCATATCTTTTAGTTGATCAGTCTTTTTGTCAGTCTGTCTGTCTGTCTTTCCAGTCATTCTATTTGCCTGTCAGTCTGTCTGTCTGTCTGTGTGTCCATTTGTGCCAGTTCCTACTCTGATCTGCTCTGCTCTACAGAGCAACAATGTCTTTGATGTCTTGTTGCTGTAACCTCAGCCGTAATTCAATGACGCCGTACGCCAGCAGTGAGACGCCCATTGCACCAGCGAGGATGTAAACTTTGGTCACCACACACAGGAAGTAGCTGTAACCGAACGCTATGGCGCAACCGGTGGCATGGAACATGCGGTAAGACGCGAATGCAGCCTCTTGTCGATCCATGAACAAAACGCCAAACAGAGCTGCAACGAGATGGAAAGGGAGAAGTTTAGGGATTTTAGTAAAAACTGAGTAAATAATTGGTAGGTCGCAAAAATATGTCATTAATTAACAATACGTTTTGAGAGTATTTCCAAGAATAATTAGACTATAAGTGTAGAGAGACTGACAAATACACATGCAGACAAACGCATATTTATTTATATGCCCATAGAAGCACGTATAAGATCGTTGACCAAACACCATTCATTTTTTTCTCCGTGTTTTTTCTGTTGAAGAGCGTAGCTCGAAACGTTAAAGACTTTCTGTATTCCCGAGCGTCAAACTAATACAATCTTTTGTTGTTTACACCACCTGTCCTCGTCTGTTGTTGTTTTTTTTTCGTACATTCTCCCATATATATATATATATATATATATATATATATATATATATATATATATATATATATACACTCTTTCTTTCCTTTCCTGAGCGTCCAATAACACTATCCATATCACGTCCTCACTTTGTTGTTTTTTTTAACTTATATATATATATATATATATATATATATATATATGTGTGTGTGTGTGTGTGTGTGTGTATATGTATATAGCATATAGCAATCAGATTTTAAAAAACGAAAATTTTGTTGTTACATAACTTTATTCAAGATTACGATCGTTTCAAATGGCTGGAGGAACTGGTTATTCACTTTCCACTGGTTTGTATGCATAATTAATCAATTAATCAATGAAACTTAACCGTCAACCATTCTCGTCAGACCGTAAAGTTATTATGCTAGCTTTTTCAGCGTTTCCGACAAACATATATATCCTTGTGGGGAAGTGGGTTGCATTGACTTAGAGCTCTAAATATAGAGAACTGCACATCTATAAATATAGAGATAACTGACGTAGCAAATCAACTTCTTCGATTTATTATAAACTTGCTAAATTCACAGTCCGAGGAGGTCAAGGAGTCAGTAAGTATAAAAGTACGTTAAGCCAGAGAAAATATAGAAAAGGAAATTACTACTCGATATTTACTTACTATGTTGATTTAAGAAGAAAGAACAAGGAAATTCTGTTAGGTGTATTATAAATGTATGTAAAAATTAAGTGTTAAATGCCCGTCTATGCCGTGCCCGGAAAATTCGCCTCAAAAAATTTCGCCGAAAGGTTGAAAAGCGAAGTCGACTCCAGCGCAATTTGAACTCAGAATGTAAAACCAGACGAAATGCCGCAAAGCAGTTTTACCCAGCGTGCTAACGGTTCTGCCAGCTCGCTGCCTTAACAAGCAACAACAACAATAATGATAATAACAATAATGATGATGATGATGATGATGATGATGATGATGATGATGATGATAATAATAATAATAATAATAATAATAATAATAATAATAATAATAAATAAATAAAAAAACAGAAACAATTCCTATCATAGTAGGTGCCTTAGGTATAATAAAAAAATATTCAGACAAATACAAAACAAAAACACCAGGACTTACAAATATATATAACATACAGAAAATTGCACTACTGGGTACTGCACACATTCTACGCAAAACACTTTCAATACAGTAAACATAAGAGCACCACAGCAAACCACAGCACATACCCAAGGCACACAGAGCTGCGCTCGGTAGTGAAGTGAAAGCACGTTATAAAAATAAAACTACTGAATAATAATAATAATAATAATAATAATAATAATAATAATAATAATAATAATAATAAATTGAAATTCCGTTAAAGCAACGGCAAAGATCAGTGAGATTTGCGTGTGTGTGTGTGTGTGTGTGTGTGTGTGTGTGTAAGGAGTTAAGAAGAAATATTTGGTGGCAAGATAACAGGTTTGTTTCTAAAAAGGTCATCGCTTCTGGATGATCTTTAGAAAATGTTACAGACTGACATCTTGTGGACACAGACAGAAACGAGGCCACAACCCGTATTCCGTCATGTGTGTGTATGTGCGTGCGCGCGTTTGTGCGCGCGTGTATGTGTGTCTATTTGTGTGTATATAAGTGAGTGTGTGCGTGAGTGTGTATGTGTGTGTGTTTATTTGTATGCATATAGGTGAATGTGTGTGTGAGTGTATGCGTGTGTGTGTGTGAGTGTGTATGCGTGTGTATGGATATGTGTGTGCGTGTATGTCAGGAGAAGAGAAGGAGAAAGACAGAGACGGAGAAAGAAAGAGATGGAGAGGGAGAGGGGGGGAGAAAGTGAGATAGAAAACGAGAGAGGGGGTGAGAAAGAGAGATACAATAAAAAAGAGTGAGAGAGAGAGAGAGAGAGATGAAGCGATAGAAAGACAGACAGAAATCAAGAGGCACAGAGAGAGAGAGAGAACAAGAGAGAGAGCGATAGAGACAGAGGGTAAGAGAGGGAGAGAGAGAGAGAGAGAGCGATAGAGACAGAGGGTAAGAGAGGGAGAGAGAGAGAGAGAAAGACTAGGACGTGAGTGTTAAGTCTATCTCCAACCAACTTCTCCCTTTCAATGGCTCTTTTCTTCTTCAAGACCATTTTTGACCACAACCATTCCACAAGGAACAAGTAATGGAGTTAATAGATTTTTTAAAAATAAACAGTAAAAAAAAAATAATCTTTAAATATTTACGAAAGAAAACAAAACAAAGCAAAAAGAACAAACAAGCAACAAAAACGAAAAAAAAAGAAAAAACCCAACAGATCCGTGATTGACTGGGGCAGACGACCTGATTAAGCGACTGACCGACAGACAGACGATCAGCTGATTTATTTGGAAGAATTTTGCTGTTGTCGATGATGATGATGATGATGATGATGATGATGATAGCGGCGGCTGTGGTAGTGGTGATGATTATAATGATGTTGATGGTGGGTATCGTGGTGGTGGCGATGAAGTTGTTCCCCGATGGTGGTTGTGGCGATGATGGTGACGATGATGACGATGATGACGATGGTGGTGGTGGTGGTGGTAGCGGAAGAGACGATGTTGTTATTGTTGTTGATATTGTTGAGGATGACGATGTTTTTGTTGGGAAGTTGTTTATTTTTTATTTTTTTATTTTTTTTCCTTTTATTTTTTTTTTCCTTCTTTTTTTTTGTTGTTCTTTGTTCCATTTTTGGCAACCATATTTTCTACCCTGATAAACAAGAGTTGTATTTAGACAAGTTTCTAATTTGGTAATCTACACCCCCACCGCCCATCCACACACCGTCCCTTCCTCTACACACACACAGTGAGAAACACATTCACATATACACACACAAATATATACACAAAAACATACACCCGTTTACACATACACAAGTAAACACACAAAAAGACATACACAGACAAACATATACACAAACACACACATACCCAAACATATCCCCATCCATGTATGTTTAGGCGCAGGTGTGGCTGTGTGATAAGAAGGTTGCTTCCTAACCACATGGTTCCAGGTTCAGTCTCACTACGTGGCACCTTGGGTATGTGTTTCTATTATAGCCTGGGCCGACCAAAGCCTTGTGAGCGGATTTGGTATATATATATATATATATTTGTGTGAGTGTTTGTCTCCCCCACCATCGCTTGACAAACGATGCTGGTCTGTTTATGTCCCCGTAACCTAGCGGTTCGCAAAAGAGACCGATAGAATAAGTACTAGGCTTACAAAGAATATATAAGCACACACACACACACACACACACACCACACACATAGGTATGTTTTTACCTCCAGCCGTACATGTGTTTATCGTTCGTTCGTTTCGTTTATCGTTTAACGTCCGCTTTCCATGCTAGCATGGGTTGGACGATTTGACTGAGGACTGGTGAACCAGATGGCTACACCATATATATATATATATATATATATATATATATATATGTGTGTGTATATATATATATATATATATATATATATATATATATATATATATATATATATATATATATATATATATATATATATATATATATATATATATATATATATATATATATATATATATATATATGTATATATATATATATATATATATATATATATATATATATATATAGAGTTATTAATATTTCTAAGTCTCTCTAAAGGAGACTACGGCAGCGGTACTGGAAATTAATAGTTATCGCCAAGCCAACATGGCAGTCCCAAAATTAGGACGAAAGCTGCCGTGAATTAGCTCCAAGAAGCCATCGCCTCTAGCTAGCTATGTGACACACGAAACCTGTGTCCTTTATAACCTTCGAACAGGGGAGGTCAGCAGTGTCCCCCTGCTGGTTTGGCATCTGCAGACTAGTTTCAGGGTGTTGCCCCTTGTCAATGCAGAGCAGCCAAGCCTTAGCCAGGCCGCCTGGCTAAGGCTTGGCTACTCTGCATTGACAAGGGGCAACACCCTGAAACTAGTCTGCAGATGCCAAACCAGCAGGGGGACACTGCTGACCTCCCCTGTTCGAAGGTTATAAAGGACACAGGTTCGTGTGTCACATAGCTAGCTAGAGGCGATGGCTTCTTGGAGCTAATTCACGGCAGCTTTCGTCCTAATTTTGGGACTGCCATATATATATATATATATATATATATGTGTGTGTGTGTGTGTGTATGTATGTATGTATGTATTATGTATGTGTGTGTGTGTGATCACGAGACCGACCAGACCATCAGATGTTGTTATACATCCCTGATCACAATGCATTTTTGCATTGTTTTAGCTTTCGAATCGGTACTCAGTTAATTACCGGTACACCTCAAACTGACTTCGCCTCCCCCACCACCATACTTTGTCTCAGCGCCAAAGATGACGAAGAATAAGGTGAAATCGCCTGGAGATTGGACTCAAAGCATGATATGACTTTGACGAATACCACAAGGCATTTCACTCTCCACCGCCGCCGCCGCCACCACTCAACGGCAACAACAACAACAACAACAACAGCATGAGCAATGGCATTAGTATTCTTCCATTATCTATTGAATATTTCCCACAATGCCTCTTTGTATTCAAGCAAACACGGTTTGCAGCCACGAGATAAATTTAGATGTCGGTATCTGCAAGACATGAGACCATGACTGACTAACACAGTACAACATAGACAGATATATAGATATATACATGCACATATACAAA
>NC_142953.1:2368958-2416458 GCF_046866305.1 Octopus bimaculoides | reverse complement strand
TTATATGTCTGTGCACACGTTTGAATGTGGTGTGTGCCAGAGGGTTTGCAAATCCAATGGGGGTCTTAAAAGACATGTTAGGATCCACAATGAGCAGAACTTACTTGCAGGTATTGGTAGTGCAAATCAGAGGTGCAATCTGTGTGGGTGTTTTTTCAAAACACTGTCTGGTTTAAAAAGCCACATCAGACGCCATGAAAGGGCTAAGGTGTAGGTGCAGGAGGTGGTCAAACTCTGTTTAAGGAGTAGACAACCACCATATATATATATACAATATATATGTATATATATGCTACTTTATGATAGTGAGACGTGAAGCCTCTACTCTAGACAGACAGACACACACACACAGTTTCTGTCTACCAAATCCACTCACAAGACTTTGGTCGGCCCAAGGCTATAGTAGAAGACACTTGCCCAAGGTACCACTCAGTGAGACTGAACCTCGAACCATGTGGTCTAGAAGCGAACTTCTTAATCATGTAACCACGGCCTTGCCTCTGTGTGTGTGTGTGTGTGTGTGTGTGTTCTTTCCTCTTATTCACCCTCCTGGATTTAATGCTCTTTTTTTTTTATCGATCCCGAAAGCATAAAATGCAACGTTCACTTCGGTAGCAAAATCGAACAAACTCTACGGAAATATCCTTCGTTGCAACGTTCTACAAGCAACAACAGCAATTCGCCTCCTTCTTGTCTACTTCCGTACATAAAAGAACTGAATATAACAGGGGTTAACATAAAGGGTTATAAACAAAGCCACGGCGATAAGAACCTTATAAATCAGCTATTTACGGCCGGCTTACCTATAGAGATAAGAGCGAGTTAGCTTTTCTTGTACAAAGTGTTCCATAAGGCAACAACGACCGACCGACCGACCGATCGGCCATTCGCTGGTTTGAAATCACCAGTCTTTCGCTTCACTGAACAATTCAATTCATTATCAAGATTTATGAGCGGAGATTTACTTCGTAGCTCACTCGTGTTTTATATAAATATATATGTTTATAACTCGAGGTTAGTGATTCTTCTGATTTCAACAGTACATCTTAACTCTCCGGCTAAATGCGGAGGCGCGATGGCCCAGTGGTTAGGGCAGCGGACTCGCGGTCGTAGGATCGCGGTTTCGATTCCCTGACCGGGCGTTGTGAATGCTTATCGAGCGAAAACACCTAAAGCTCCACATTATTATCATGATTAAAATTTAAATTATGCCCTCAAAAAAGACATCTCTACTCGGGATCGATAAATTAAGTACCAGTGACGCACTGGGGTCGATGTAATCGTCTTACTCACCTCCCAACAAATTGCAAGCCTTGTGCATATAACAGAAAGGATTAATATATCGTTATTAGTTTCACTATTACTACTATCAGTGTTATGATTATTATTATTATTTATCAATTAGTTTGGTCTGGAAATAGAAGCTGTGCCTATTAACTTCACAGACCCTCAAAGAAAGGGAGAAATTGAACAGAATTCTGTCTGTCTGTCTCTCTCTCTCTCTCACACACACACACACACACACATATATGTGCATATCAAATATTCCGTTGGGAAAGATTCTTTTAGGATTAGTTAGTTAATTTAATTACCTGCGAGCCTAATTAGAGATAACGGTTATGAATCTATTAGACCCGTGGGGGGGAAAAGCTGGATCGGAATGAGTTAATCTGCTCGTTTGTTCTAATTATATAATTCAAGTGCAAAAGAAGAGATTCCTGTGTGGAAGTGGAAGTTTGTGAAAGTTAACCTCAGTTAATCCAATACACACACACACACACACACACAAACGTGTGTGTGTGTGTGTGTGTGTGTGTGTGTTTGTGTAGCCGCTGGTGTGGCTGAGTGGTAAGAAGTTTGCTTCCTAACCACATGGCTCCGGGTTCGGTCCCACTGCATGGCATGCTGGGTACTTCCATCAAAGTTCCAGACCAACCAAAAGCCTTGTGAGTGGATTTGGCCGCTACGTTCTGAGTTCAAATTCCGCCCAGGTCGACTTTGCCTTTCATCCTTTCGGGATCGACAAATTAAGTACCAGTTACGCACTGGGGTCGATGTAATCGACTTAATCCCTTTGTCTGTCCTTGTTTGTCCCCTCTGTGTTTAGCTCTTTGTGGGCAATACAGAAATAAGAAACGTTAGCACGCCGGGCGAAATGCTTAGCGGTATTTCGTCTGCCGTTACGGTCTGAGTTCAAATTCCGCCGAGGTCGACTTTGCCTTTCATCCTTTCGGGATCGATAAATTAAGTACCAGTTGCGTACTGGGATCTATCTAATCGACTGTCCCCACCCCCGAAAAAGTTTCGGACCTTGTGCCTAGAGTAGAAAAGAATTTATTTTTTATTCTATATTCTTCTTACTTGTTTCAGTCATTAGACTGTGGCCATACTGGGGCGCCGCCTTGAATTTTTAGTCAAATGGATCAAGCTTCTTACCACACAGCCATATACGAGTATAAGAGTAAAAAACTACGCAGAAGGACGACAAAGGAACACATGAAGGAATCAGACAAGACGTGAACATGTTCACCCCTCATCAGTTACCAGCCAAAAGTCATAACAATTTCGCGCTATTTAACGATAAGATTGTTTGCTTTTGGTGGCGTCAAGAGCAAAAAAGTTGCCGGGATAAGTGAGCGGACGGTGATGAAAACATAAACACACACACACACACACACACACACACGTGGTGGTTGGAATGAAGGTACTTCCTACCATGGTCCTTCTCCCCATCCCCTTAAACTGCGTAATCATTCCGCCATCCACTTTTCCTGCTTAATGGTGCCAGAGAAAATTTTTATTTATTTCTCTCATTGATTTATTTATCTTATTTATTTGTATACCCATCATTTACCTATTTATTTATTCATTTATTTGAGCACTTATTTATCTATTCTATATTTTTATATCTATTTTATTATCTATATATTTATTTAACTATTTTTATTTACTTTATTTTTCGTCCACTCATCTATTTTTCTTTCTATTTTATTTTATCCCTGCCTTTTATTTATTTATTTATTTATCTACCATATATTTATCTATTCACTAACACATTTACGTATTTTTAAACCTATTTATTTATTTATTTATTTATTTATTTATTTACAATTCACTTCAGCATCTCTCTTTGCATTTATTTCAGTTTACATTTTTATGACTTCTTTGTTTTTCGTTACTTTCGTCTTTAAAGAGTTTCTTCTTCTTTTAGGAGAAAGAGTTATAGTTACGACGCGGTATCAAAAGGGACCCAGATTAGTTATGTTTAATAAAAAAAACAACTTATTTACCTAAGTTTTAACACCATCCCCTTCGAAATAGTCCCCTTGCGCAGCACTACACTGGTCTCAGAGTTCCGGCCACTTTTGGACTCCAGCCTGGAAGTCGCTTTCCGTAAGCGAGTCGAGAACCTTCTGCGATTCGTTCTGGATCTCAACAATGTTGTTTAAACACCACCACCACCACCACTACCTTCATTAACGATTATTTTAATTAGAGTCGACATGAATAATCTTTTTTTTTTTTTTTCTGAAGTCATTCGTCTAAAGTATTTCCCTCTTCTCTGCCCCCCCACTGCTCTCGCCCCCTTCCCCCGCCCCGACCAAAGACACAAAGGTGCGGCAGAGTGGCGCGGGGTGGGGTGGGGTGAACCAGTTTTGAATCACGTTGTTTCATGCTTTGAGTTCAAACCTCGACGAGGTCGGTTTATCCTTCCGGAGAAAGGCGGGGGCGGGGTGGTGGAAAGGGGTCCAGTTACATAATAGGAAAGAGGAGAGAAGGAGGGGGGTTGATTAAATTTGACTCTACAGCTTCGTTCTTGCCGAATACGTGGTCTTATCGTTAATTTTTTAACTGTTTCAGTAATTAGACTGCGGCCATGCTGGGGCACCGCCTAGAAGAATTTTTCAGTCGAACGAATTGACACCTGTACAATTCCTTTTTTTTTTAAAGCTTGGTACTAATTCTATCGGTTTCTTTTTGCCGAAGCGCTAAGTTACGGAAACATAAACACACTAAAACCGGTTGACAAGCAGTGGTGGAGGGGGGGGACACAGATACACACACACATACATATATGTGTGTGTGCGTTTGTATATATATATATATATATATAGGCGCAGGAGTGGCTGTGTGACAAGTAGCTTGCTTACCACATGGTCCCGGGTGCAGTCCCACTGCGTGGCATCTTAAGCGAGTGTCTTCTAGTATAGCTTCGGGCCAACACCGCAATAATCATTACGACGACGATGATGATGATGACAATGATGATGATGATGGCGATGGTGATGATGACGATGATGCTAATGATGATGGCAATGATGATGATGATGACAAGGAAGATGGCACGGAACACGATGATGATGATGATGATGATGATGATGGCGATGGACGAGGATGATGGTTGTGATGAAGATGATGATGATGATGACGATGATGATGATGGTGATGATGATGACGATGATGATGATGATGATGATGATTAATGGAGATTGCGGAGATGATGTCCATGATTAAGCCTGATGATGACCATGGCGACGATGACGATGACGAGGATGGTGGCGGTGGCGGAGGTGGTGGTGGTGGTGGTGGTGGTGGTGGCGAGGGCGGCGAAGACGTCTCCCACCGCAGCAACTTGTTAATGTTTAATGGCCGAGAGAGAAAGTCTTCCCGGCTTTCGCCCATTGTTCGCAGTTTGTTAACTGCATTAATATTTCAAGGGCGGCCGCGTATATCATAAGTTGTAAATATAATTAACGCAGAGCAGCCATTATCATCGAGCGGGAAAGATATGGGACTAAGTGGAGACAGCGTAAATGGGAAACAATACAAAGATGTCCAGCATCGATAATAAACAACTTATTGGAAACCACACTTGATATGTATATATATGTGTGTGCGTGCGTGTGTGTGTGCGTGTGTGTGTATGTGTGCGTGTATGTGTGTGTGTGTGTGTGTGTGTGTGTGTGTGTGTGTGTGTGTGTGTGTGTTTGCTGTTCACTGACAAATCTTCGTGCTTGCATTACTTTCGCGAAGTTTTGTCAGGGAACAGGTCTGTGCCGTTTGAAAGGGAATTGTATAAATTTTCATTGAAAGATACACATCTTCCTGAAAGTTCTGAGGAATTTTTCCAAAACTTTTCTCTCCACTCCTTCGGAAAAATTCTTTCTCCTTAATCCCTATACACTCTGAAGCCACAACAGTGAAAGAAATACTTGCTAAACAAGTGATCGCTCTTATACAAAGAAATGATTAGACGTAAAATATAAAAGCTATTAGAATTGGGAATCAAATGCGAAACTATTATCAAGGGGTTAGCAGAAAACCGTCCGGACGGCGGTCTTTCTGCTCTTATATATATAACGAATAAAACTATTTTCGTTAGCAAGTATAGTCGACAAGGTTGGAATTTCCACTTAACTCCGTACCTCAGTCATTTACTTACAAAATAAACATCGGTTGGCAGTGACTTCGAAGCTTCGACTGATGAAGGCGAACAAACCGAAACTTCGAAGTCACTGCCGACCTAAGCAATGGCTTTCTTTACCTAATTTTCTTGAAAATGGTACCCCACCCATACCCCAGACTTTCAAGGGAAAGCTTGACAGGGACTTCGAAGTTTCGACTCGCTCTCCTCCATCAGACGGTTGAAGCCGAAACGTCGAATTTAGATGGTCCCTTTCTTTACCTAATGCTTTGTGCCAGCTCCCCACCACCACCACCACCACCGTTTACCCCAATCGTTCCAATCCACCCCCGCACCACCACCACCACCCCCAGATTTAGCAGAACAGAAGCCCATAATAACATCTGAACGTATTTCTAAATGATTGAAATATGAAGAGCGAATCGATCCCTTATAACAAATGTTAATCTCTCGAAGATAAATAGATTAATCGATTATCGTTCAAGACACAATCTAAAGGCCAATATCTAATCAATCGGAAGGTCTTTGGTTTTCTTTGTCTTCTTCTTTCAATTCCATGTTATTCAATAAAGGTTAGTAAACAATACCAAACCCACCGCCACCCACCCGCCACCTCACCCCGTGTTATTCTTGTATTAATTTGTGTTTATTGAGTTAATTTCCAAGTTAATCTGTGCCACATTTGCAAACAAAGTAATTAAAGCCGTGTCCATTATGGTTCCAATTAAGTCCAGACCTGTCTATTACCTCCACCGTAATTCTGCAGGAATTCACATCGACAACCGACAATAAACAAACAGTTTTTATCAACGCCAGTTTTTCCCAATCACATTAATTCACACGCTGTATGATTATCCAATTTTACAGCATCGTAATCTTTCCCCCCCTCCTTTTTTTCTTTGGCATCGATTAATAAAAGTTCCATTTAACAAACTGCCTACCTAATGCTGTATCGTTGTTTCAAACCTCCAAAATGCGGTTAACTGGCAGAACCGTTAAGCACACCGGGCGAAATGCTTAGCGGTATTTTGTTACTATGTTCTGAGTTTACATTCCGCCGAGGTCAACTTTGCCTTTCATCCTTTCGGGGTCGATTAAATAAGCACCAGTTATGTACTGAGGTCGATCTAATCGACTGGACCCCTCCCACAAAATTTCGGACCTTGTGCCTATATTAGTAACGATTACTATTATCATAAAGGTGACGAGCTGGCAGAACCGTTACCACACCAGGTGAAATGCTGAGCGGTATTTCGTCGGCCGCTACGTTCTGAGTTCAAATTCCGCCGAGGTCGACTTTGTCTGTCATCCTTTCGAGAGTCGATAAATTAAGCACCAGTTGAGTACTGGGGGTCAACTTATCCTCTCCCTCCCCCAAAATGGCTGCCCTTGTGGCAAAATTTTAAACTGTTATTTCAAACCTCCGCCGCCCTCATCCTATAACTAGCAATTGGTTACGACGATGAAGGTTCCGATTAACGTGCAAGTGGCTGAGTACTCCACAAATGTGCATACCCATAACGTAGTTCTCGGAGAGATTCAGCGTGACACAGAATATGACAAGGTGGCGCTCAGTGGGGCTGAGAACCCAGTATCACATGGGTTAAAAAAGCTAACCTTCTCCTGACCACAACCCACACCTATGACTACACAAACATGAAGAATGATTGGAACCAATTAATTTCGCAGACAATAAAGACAAAAGAGAGGTTCTCCCTTCTCTATAAGACACCGGGGTTAAACAGTGGCAATGTTAAAATGGCTGGCCATGGTGAGGAAGGAAGGAAGAAAGAAACAAACAAACAAACAAAGAATGAAAGAAAGAGAGAAGGAAGGTTGGTGAGGTGGGGAAGGGGAAAAACTATAAACTTGGATTAATAATAATAATAATAGCAATCGGATTTTTGTTTTTTATTTTATTTTAGTTTGTTTATTTATTTGTTGTTTCTCTTCCATTATAGTGTTTGAAGTTAATGGAAGAGTGCGAAATTGTTGAATTTCATTATCATCGTCACCATCATCATCATCGTCATCATCACCACCACCAACACCACTACCACTACCATCGTCATAATCATCAGCAGCAGCAGAATCATCATTCACATTGTCATCATCAGCTGTCACCACCACCACCACCACCACCACCACCACTATCATCATCATCATTATCATCATCTTCCTCATCATCATCACCATCATCAACATCATCAACATTATCATTATCACACACAGGACCTATAATGTCAGAAGCGTGGCTGCTAATTAATTAGATAAATAGCTTTTTTTTTCCCTGTATTCATCACACAACAAAAAGAGAGAGAAAAAGAGGAAGAGAGAGAGAGAGAAACAGGGAGAGAGAGAGAAACAGGGAGAGAGAGAAACAGGGAGAGAGAGGGAATGAGCAGGTATCTTCACTGAGTTGGAAGTGCATATATATATATATATATATATATACACACACATATACATATATACATACATATATTTTTATATATATGTATGTATATATATATAAACAAATATATATACATACATACATACATACATATATACATATATATATATATATATATATATATATATATATATATATATATATATACATATACATATATATATATATACACACACACACATGTACATAGATACATACATACATATATATATATATATATATATATATATATATATATACCTGTTTTGTTTTTTGTCCCTCCCCTGACAGCAACCCACTTGCTGCATCAGCTGCACAGGAGGATGTTGTTTTTCACTGAAGTGATTGTGGGTGTCAGGATGGAGGGGAGGAGGTTTAGAGGGTGACTCTGTATGTGTGTGTGTGTGTGCGCATGTACTTGTGTAAGTGTGTATGTGAATGATGTGCATAAACACATATGCACTACCATATATGTGTATATATATATATATATATATATATATATATATATATACACATACATACATATATATATATATACACACACTTGAATTTGTATGCATGCACACAGCAACACACACGCATATATATATATGTACATATATATATGTGTGTGTGTGTGTGTGTGTGTTGTGTGTGTGTGAGTGTGTGTATATGCATGTATGTATATGTATATGTAATGAGAAAGCGGGAATAAGAAACACATAAACACACACACACACATATATATACATACATACAGAGATACAGAGATATATCTATATATACACAACACACACACACACACACACACAAATGCATGTATACAGACACATGCATGCACATATGTATACACGCAGACATATGCAAATAAATTCACCCAGTAATTAATTAAACCTAATCAGTCAGGTTAAAAGCTCAAAGAAGTCCAGGAATTGAAACCACAATCTCATGATCATGAGTCCTACACCCCAACCTCTTAGTAGTGGGAGCTGTTTTCTTTCTCTCGGCCCTTTCTTCTGTCTTGCAAGTTACATAGCAACCTCACAAACCCCCAGTACACTCTGTAAAGTGGTTTGCATTAGGAAGGGCCTCCAGCCTTAGAAACCATGCCAAAGGTCAGATTGGAGCTTGATACAGCCCTACAGCTTGCTGGTTCCCTGTCGAACCATCCTAACCATGGCAGGATGGAAAGTGGATGTGAAATAATGATGAAGACATGCGTATACATATACACACATGTTTATATACAGTTTATACAATCCTATCAAATATAGTTTAGTTAAGATCTCTTTGCTAATTATAACAATTTGTTGATTGTGTCATATTATCAACAAATGAGAACCTTAAAAATCTATGTTTATCTATTAATACCAGCAAACCACTGCAAAATATAAACAAACCAAGATGTCAAGGTTGTCTCAATTACAGCCAGCTCTGGTATTTTGCCATCATGTTTCATATCTGTGGTTGGGAAGCAAGCTTTTTATGCATAATATTAAATGCCCCAATTGTTTTACGTTCAAACCAGTTAGAGCTGGCCTCTCACACCAACCCTATAATGCCATTTTAAAACTAAACAATGCCATCATGAAAATCTCAAAGCTATGTAATGTAAAGCAAGATTAATTCGAAACAATGTGGATAAACAGGGATTACATTTGATAAGATAATCTGAATGCTAAATGAGGATTAACCAGTCACAGCTCGGCACTCTTATACAAACTCTGCTGTTTTCGCTTCATGTTGCCACTGGAAGCGCTGAGTGAGAACGGCAAAATGAAAGCCAGACTAATAATATAAAAACAGCTCTTTCTTATTTGATAAAAACAGAAAAAAAACACCAAATGCTTGTCTACACTACTCTCTCTCTCTCTTTCTATATATATATATAAATATATATATATATATACATATATATATAATAATAATAATAATAATATTAAGGATAAAAATCCAGAATTACCGGTAAAAACTCAATTAAAATCAATTTATTAAAAATTAAAATTAAATTGTTTCACAGTATAAAATGTATATAAATGTATAGTTTTAGGGAAAAGAAACCAAGGTTCATGAACTCATCGATGAAAATCCACTATCACATATAGAAAAATTAATAAGTAAAAGCATAATAAATAAGTATAATATAATACAAAGTAAATATCATAAGATAAAGATAATATATATCTATATATATATATATATATATATATATATATATATATATATATATATATATATATATATATATATATATACACATATAAGAGGAATGACCACTAGGTGGACACCTAATATGGTAAATATAGACCCCTGCCGAATTTTTTTGAGAAAAATTTTTCTTTAGTGGTCAGACCATATGGGGTCTACATTTAGCATATTAGGTGTCCACCTAGTGGTCATTCCTTTTATATGTATGTAATATAATTTTCTGAATCTTCAGATTTTTTTCAATATGCTAGGCCACTGGTTTAAATTGGTATTAATCAAATTAATAGCATTTTTTTTACCCTTATTATTTAAATTTATATATATATATTCTTTTATTCTTTTACTTGTTTCAGTCATTTGACTGCAGTCATGCTGGAGCACTGCCTTTTGGTCAAACTAGTCAACCCCAGGACTTGTAAGCCTAGGTTGTCAAGCGATGGTGGGGTGACAAACACAGAGACACACGCACACAAATATACAGACACACACACACACACACACACACACACACACATAGACAAGCCTCTTTCAGTTTCCGTCTACCAAATCCACTCACAAGGCTTTGGTCAGCCCGAGGCTATAGTAGAAGATACTTGCCCAAGGTGCCATGCAGTAGGACTGAACCCAGAACTATGTGCTTGAGAAGTAAGCTTCTTACCACACAGGCCACACCTGTGTGTGTGTGTGTGTGTGTATATAGACACATATATATATATATATATTTACATCTGTCTGTCTGACAGTCGTTTTCTCTCTCTTTCTCTCAATTTCTATCTAGCTCTTTGTCTCTTTTTTTTCATTTTATCATCTTTGTGCAGTTTGGTCATCATGAATTTAATGAGTGAACTACGGTGTATGTATTTTTGTTTGTATGTATGCATTTATGCATGTATGGATATATAAATGTGTGTGTGTGTGTGTGTAAATGAGTGTGCGCATGTGACTGTGCTTTTGTGCCTCTGTGTCTCTACCAGTTTGTGCTTCTGTATGTATGCCTCTGTTTGTGTGTGTCTTTGTGTTTCTGTCCACGCCCGTGTGTGTATGTGTGTGTGTATGCGTGTGTGTGTGTGTGTGTGTGTGTGTGTGTGTGTGTGTGTGTGTGTGTGCAAATGCATAAAGGCTGAATATTGTGTAACCGTAATCTAAACAGTTTGCTGTCATCACCTGCTGTGATTATTGAATATTTCTGACTGTCATTACCTGCTGTATCAACATTATTGATCACTGACATCAATACATCATCATAGCACTCACTCTCTCTCTCTCTCTCTCTCTCTCTCTCTCTCTCTCTCTCTCTCTCTCTCTCTCTCTCTCTTACTCTCTCTCCCTCTCTCTCTCTCTCTCTCTCTTTCTCAGCTTTGTCGCATGAATCACTGTTATATTAACTTAAGGTAGCATTAAACAGATACAGCCACAGTGAGTGTGACTGGATATAGTATCTTGTTTGAGTTGTTGTTGGTGGTGGTGGTGTTAGTGATGCTGTTATTGTGTTGGTAACAGTAGTGACTTTGGTGTCAGCGTTGATGCTGTTGGCAACAGTGGTATGGATTGGTTGTGGTGGTGTTAGTAGCAGTGGTATGGGTAACAGTGATGGTGTTGCTGATATTTGTGGTGGTGGTGGTGGTGGTGGTGGTGGTGGTGATGGTAGTGTTGTTGTTGTTGTTGTTGTTGTTGTTGGTGGTGGTGGTGATGGTGGTGGTGGTGGTGGTGCTGGCGTTGTATGCTGCGTAAGTGCCATAATTGGTCATCCGGTAGGTTCCAGGTTCACAGCCGAGGCTAGAGCTAGGGATTCGTATTAGGGTTCCGTGTTAGCAGGTATATGTTAAAGGAGTCCATCGGAAGAAAATGGTTGAGAACCACAGCACTGAAGAATGCAAAATGAAGTGTTTTGCTCAAGAACACAACACACTGCCTGGTCCGAGAATTGAACCTGAGATCTAGCAATCATTAGTACAACACCCTAACTATTAAGTTATATTAGCTACACATACATATATATATACACACACTCACACACACATATTCAGCTTCGAAGTCACTGTCAACGCACTATCTTGCAAAAGTGCAATAAGTATGTACTCCACAGCCTGTATTGAGTAGTCCTTTAGTATAATGTAATATTGTTTTTATTGCAGCTCGATATGAAAACAAGCATTAACAATGTTTAACATGAAGTCAGGTGTAACACACACACACACACACACACACACACACACAATACACACCTGACAGGTGTCTATACTGACATAGAATTGCTATATAACATGGCAGCGAGTGTGTATATACGTAACATGCTTAATATGTAACATGACATTAAGATGGTGAAGATGATGACAACGACGACGACGACGACGATGAAGATGATGATGAGGATGATGATACAAGTGGTTGAGTATTCCAAAGACATGTGTAACCTTCCTCTAATTCTGAGGCAGAATGAGTGTTGAGACATGTGTGACAAGACTGTACACTTTGTATTACAGATACAACCCAACCGACAGGCTTCCTTATAGTTTCCTTCGTCTCCAGTTCAATCACAGGAATTGCAACAATTCAAGAAAAATTGTAAAAAAAAAAAGGGACCAACACGCGCTGGGATCGACCCTAGGACCTAGTGATTATGAATCGGACGTCATAAACTGCACCGCCATGATTGCGTCTGCGCGGGAGAGGAATATATACATACATGCATTTAACAACATGTATGGTATAAGACCATGTTTATATACACGATGCTAGACCCGTGTGTGTACTGAAGGCGCGTGGCATAGTGGTTAGGGCATTCCACTCGCGATCGTAAGGTCGTGAGTTCAATTCTCGGCGACGCGTCGTGTCCTTGAGCAAGACATTTTTTTTTTCACATTACTCCAGTCCACTCACCTAGCAAAAATGAGTTGTACCTGTAATTCGAGTATGTGTGTGTGTGTGTGCGTATGTGTGTGTGTGTACGACCGTGTGGTAAGAAGCTCCCTTCCCAACGATACAGTTCCGGGTTCAGTCGACCCCAGTGTTCAACTGGTACTTATTTAATCAACCCGGAAACGACGAAAGGCAAGGTCGACCTCCAGCGGCGTTTGAACTCAAAACATAAAGACAGACGAAATTCCGTTTAGGCTATACATATCATATACACGTACACGTATACATATTACATACATTTATATGGATAATATATAGATATATACACACGTACACACACCCCTAACAACAGGGAACGCTGTCAAAAGTTGTAAGGATCCCAGCTGATGGAAAACTAATGAGCGGGGGGGGGCCTCTCGTTGTTTGTTCTATTTACTAGAAACAACAGCCAGATCTCCCTCAAAAAACATTCCCCAATCGTCTGATTCTCTGGATAATATAATCCAGATCACTACGTTCTGAAACAAACAAAATGAAAAAAAAAAGAAAAAAGAAAAGAAAAACGATGGTGGTGGTCGTGGCCGGAACGTATTTTTTTTTTATAGGTCTACTCCATTAGAGCTGACTTGCAGCTAAATAATAACAGCAGTAACGAACAGCTCTCCGACAAATAACACAGAAAACACCCCTTAACAAGATCCCAAGATCCTAATCTTAGTGACCAACCAGCAGTAATATGTCAATGGACTCACCTGTTATATGGAGCGGTCTCATATTCATCAACAACTCACAAAGTGACGCCACCCTTTACAGAATCCTGTTGGTTATCGTCACCTATTTATCTAGGGACCGGCAGCTAACAACAGGAAACAAGACCCATTTTCACAGAGAAATTCTCAATTAACTAGGAGCCCCACCACCACCAGCATTCTAGAAAGCAACAGCTATTAACAGGTTGCGTAACCTGTTTTAATCCAGAAATCCAGAAATCCAGTTATGAAACCGATTTTCACCCAGACATCAACAGCTATCAACAGGTTGTAAAACCGATTCTCACCTTGGAGCGCCCACTTTTACAACTTGTTGATACTACGGCTGTCAACAGGTTGTAGAAAGAAAAACCATTACCATCCAGAAACCCAGTCATCAATGAGCAGTGCTCCGCAACCGGTATGTCACGGCACACTGGTATGCCACGAGACGATACTAAGTGTGCCGCAGTGTAACCTGAATATAATTTTTTTTTTCCTATATTTTTAGTTATATTTTAGTTCAGGTGTGCCGCCGAGTTTTGAAAACAATATAAGTGTACTGTAAGCGAAAAAGGGTTACGGAGCATTGTTCTAGACCAGCGCTTCTGAAACTATGGGTCACGACCCCAAATGGGGTCGCAAGCGAAATGCTGGGGTCGCGAAAATTAAATTCAAACACTTGAATTTCAGTTTACGACGACGAGGGTTCCAGTTGATCCGATCAACGGAACAGCCTGCTCGTGAAATTAACGTGCAAGTGGCTGAGCACTCCACAGACACGTGTACCCTTAACGTAGTTCTCGGGGAGATTCACCGTGACACAGAGTGTGGCAAGGCCGGCCCTTTGAAATACAGGCACAACAGAAACAGGAAGAAAGAGTGAGAGAAAGTTGTGGTGAAAGAGTACAGCAGGGTTCGCCTCCACCCTGCCGGAGCCTCGTGGAGTTTTAGGTGTTTTCGTTCAATAAACACTCACAACGCCCGGTCTGGGAATCGAAACCGCGAGTCCGCTGCCCTAACCACTGGGCCATTGTGCCTCTACTGACAAATAATATAACTACTTTTTTTATATATCTCTACTGTTCAGTAAAAAAATAAATGATTTATGTATTTATATGTATGTTTTATTTCATATTTAATACCTGGGGTCGCGAAAAATCTCGTGACGAAAAATAGGGTCATGAATGATAAAAGTTTAAAAGGCGCTGTTCTAGACTAAGTGTTCTCACTCAGAGTTCATAAAACAGAAATCAAAAGGGGCCCAAAGGTTTTTTTTAAATGATTGAGAAGCCCTATTCTAGAGATTCGCAGCTAACAGCAAGTTGGAAGACCCAATTTCTAGAAAACCCTCAGTTGATGCACGTCGTTGGACCCATTTTCATCTGAAGATCCGCAGCAAACATATCGTATGTACCCCGCCATCTGGAGACCCACAGCAAACATGCAGTAGAACCCGGTAATGGGAAAACGTACAGTTAACATGTAGTAGACGCCCAGTCATCTTATAATAGCTACAGTTAACATGTAGTAGGTACCTAGTTATCTGGAAAACCCACAGGTAACGTATAGTGAGTACGCAGTCACCTGGGGAGACCCGTAGCTAGTAGTAGGTAATGAAAGCGAGACCCTGCATATGGAACGTGGTCTGGTATAAAAGGGAACATTTAAAAAGGGAAATCAGCTGTCGAACCCCTTTATCTGTCAAGTCCCTTTACCTGGGAAATCTACACCATGCACACTTGACAACAGGGGACGCATAAATAAATATATGCTTTGAAGAGACCCACGTCTAAAATCTGGCGAGGTCATCAAATCAAGAAACAGAAAACACACACACACACATGCACAAGCATATCTGTATACACACACATATGTAATTGGAAATGCTGTAACTTTAAATATAGTATCATGACGTATGTTTGTATTGTGTTTACATATTTAACACGCGCGCGCGCGTATACACATACATACACATATACTCACAAACGAAATCACAGCGATTAACTTTGACGACGGTTTCGGTAGAAGAAGAAGAAGAAGAAGGAGGAGAAGAAACGAGAGAAGAAGAGCTTTAATACAAACAACTGAATGAATGTCAGTCAGGTTGGCATACGGGCGGGCTGGCAGACAGTCGGACGGACAGACTGGCTGGATGTATGAATGAATGAATGATTCGTGAATGAATGACAGTGAAAAAGAGGCGAAGTAGTAGTGAGAGGAAGAACAAAGAAACGAAGTGAAGTTTACCTTAGTAAAATCTCCGAAAAGAAATCCTTGTTGCAAACCGAGGAATAAGACGAGCGGCATTAGCAACTGGCATTTGGGGTCGCACAGCATTCGCACGGTGGCCAAGCAGAGTTCACGAGACGAAAGGTTGCCATAGGACTCTTCTTTTTGGCCCTCTTTGTCCAGGAGGGCCACGATTATGATGGCACCCATGATGCCGCAAATCAGGTAAACTCCAAGAAGCATGTGTCGAGAATCGTCCGATATTCCGGCCACGATGGGGTTATAGTCATGGTATTCGGCACCTGGGTCGGCAAACGGCAGGTCGCAGAATTTAGCACCGCATTTCTTCCAGGTGAACTGTGAGGAATACGATAGCGAGGAAGGGCGCGAATAAATGTAGGCCGAGATAGCCGTTGATTCGTTGAGGGCGGTAGCAGCTTTGCGCCACACCTCTACAACCGGGTTATAAGCTTGTACGGTGTCGTTGTTAAACAGAACTGTTGCTGTGATTATGTTACCCCAAATTTGGCTACTCTGGTAGAAAGCATAAAAAATGCCCATGAATTTATTAACGACGGCATTTGTGTCGTAATTGTGTATTCTTTGTGCATGCATAATGCCCATCGTTGTGACTAAGGTAGCCTGGGCACTCCACAACGGTCCGGTCAACAGACCGAGAATCATGCCTGCTGGAATTAACATGAAATGTTTAGGGTAAAAATTAGCAGCGAAGTAAGCAGAAAAGAGAATAAAAGCAGACACCATGGTCCACTTGCATTTTAGTTTACTGATAATCCATGGGGCAAGCAAACAGGAGAGGACGGTAGAAGCGTACATACAACTAAGTGACACAACACCGACCCCTCCGTCGGTGTTTAAAGAACTTTGAAGACTCTGAAGGGACATGAAGGCTGTGTAGACGAACATAAAAGCAAAACCGATCACAAACACATTTTTGAAGCTTTTACGGTCCTTGAGCGACGGCGGCGGCGACCCGTATTGGGGTACGGTGTGAACCTTCTGCGGGTGGCAACCGCTGTGTTGTTTATTATTGGAGTGGCTACGAGTATTATTGAGGTTGTTGATGTTGCTGTTGGTGGTGAGATGGTGGTGGTGATGGTGGTGATAATGATGGTGGTGGTGGTGCCCGGTTAAACCGTTACCCCGACAGGGGCTGGAGGACTGCGGGTATTCAGTGCGTTTTATGATATCCATGGGTAACGAATGGTAAGTGGGTACCATATAAGATGAATTGCCAGCACATCTCCTCGAACCGTATTGTTCTGACGACCAATGAGTGGCCGCTTTCGTCATGTTATTACATCGATTGTTTGAAATACAACCGTCGCATCCATTGCTTGCCACCAACAACTTGTCGCAGTCATTCACAACCGGTTTATAACTTGCACCGGACAACAGTTTCTTCTCGTCTGAAGCCATAGATTTTTAGGGGGTTATTATTTCAAGACAATGATATATCTCAATGAAAAATATCTCCACCGAACGTGTTATCTACAATTATTTTACAAAAAAATCTTCCTTGTTTATCCAATCCGAGTCATTCTTCTACACATCGTCAACATCTTTCATATTCAGATAAACATTTTTCCTTTTTCTTTTCGCGATTCTTAATAAATCCACTTTCGTTTCTTAATTAAAGAAATCAAACGTCAATTAAAAGAAGCCAAATATTCCAAATTCGATTGACAATAATTAATAATAACAATAATAATAATAACAATAATCGTAACAATTATTATTATTGTTGTTGTTAATGTTTAGTCTTTGGTGCGAAGAATTTCGTTTTCGTTAATGTTTTCTTTTCTTTCTATATACGTGTGTATATAGACCTTTCCAATCAATGTTTTTGTTCAACAGATAAACATGCGACGATGAACAACAAGTGTACCCTTATATATATATACATACATATATACACACACATATATATACACCGTACCCTACATAAACACACACGTATATAAATACATACAATACATATATCGCTGATATATCTCCTGTCCTTTGAAAGAGAACACACTGGGGTTGTATTTTCGCAGGAGGTGACGGACGATGGTCAGTTGATAGCAGCACAGATGAGAGAAGAAATACTATGGCGAGTATTTCTCACCAATCTCTCATCTCTCCATTTAAATGTCTGTTTACAGCAGCCTGCACTGCGACTCTTTCTGTTTACTACATGGAGAGAGAGAGAGAGAATCGCATCAATTAACCTCCCCTTCTTTATCCCTCTCTCACACTTTATCTATATCTCACACTATCGTTTAACGTTTTGCCTATTCCACTTTGCCTTTCTCTATCTCCTTCTCTGTCCCTCTCTCTCTCTCCCTTTCTTTCTCTTCCCGCTCCTCTCGTCTGCATTCTGTCTTCTTTTTTCTTTCCTTCTTATTCTTATTCATTCATTTACTCCTTTTTTCTCTCTCTCTCTGTCTCTCCTACGTCTCTTCCCTTCTCCCTTTCCGTCTCTTTCTCTCTTCCCGCTTCTCACGTCTCTAATCTGTCTCCTTTCCTTATTATTCTTATTCATTCATTCATTAACTTAGATTTTTCTCTCACCTTCTCTCTCTCTTTCCCCCATTCTTATCCCTCCCATATACTCACAATTATAACTGTTCCCTCGTCCCTTTTCTCTCTAAACCTCCCTATCTATCTCGCCCTCATTTCATTCTTATTCTATCTCTCTCATTCACTCCCTCAATCGCCCTGTTATGCCGTCACCATTTCTTATTGCATAACTCCTTCGATATATTTCAGTTCTTCGCTCTCATTCACTCTCTTTATACCTCTTAATCTATCGTTCTTACTCAGGCCTTCAATATTTCGTAATCTATCCCCCTCACTCAATATGTTTTAATCTTTCTATTTCTCTCTCTCTCTCTCTCCCTCACTCGCTTAATGTCTATAAATCTATCTCACTCTCTCTCTCTCTCTCTCACTCTCTCAATATCCCTTAGTCTATCTCTCTCTCTCTCACTCTCTCAATATCTCTTAATCTATCGCTCTCACTCACTCAAAATCTCTTATTCACTTATCGCTGCTCGTTTTCATTATTCTCTCATTCCGTCACACACTCAATCGCCATCCATTACATCTAGTCACACACACACACATAAGCACACACACACACACACACACACACACAAACACACACATCGCTATCTCTATTCCGATTCTCTTATTCTATCGCTCTCTCTCATATCGAACATAATATAAACTCCTCTGATTCCTTTATTACTGAACACACCCACCTCCACCACCTGTAACTCTACTCCACTCATTCTTCTACTTCTTTCTCTTTTCTTCCCTCTTCTTTCTCAAGCACTCTTTCTCTCAATCTCTCCCTATCTGTCGCTCTCTTTCTATCACCCTCCCTCTCTCACTCTCTCTCTCTTTCTGTCTCATCTTCACTCACCTCATCCTCATTCTATCGGTTGTTTACACATCTCTCTCTCTCTTGCTCTTTCTGTCTATCTCTCTCGTTTTCACACACCTCATTCCCTTTTTATCGTCTGTTTTCTCGGTCTTCTCCCTCTCTTTCTTTCCTCTCTCTCTCACTCTGTCTCTCTGTCTTTATTCTCTCCCCTTTGACACTGTATCTCATCTTTCAACACTCCCTTCTTGCCTCTCTCTCCTTCTCTCTTTCCTCTCCCCCTCTCTTTCACGTTATAATATATCGTTCTTATAACACTCAACCCTATCCCATTCCCCCTCACTCCCTTATAACTGTTATCTTTACAGTTTGTCCCTTAACCTCTTTCCGCATTTCTCTTACTCTATCCTTCTCTATTCTCCTCCCCTCCTTCTCTTATAGTTTTACCTAACATTTGTCTTCTACTTTTTACCTTTTCGTTTTCATTTCAAAGCAGACGTGTTGCACTTCTCTCTCTCTCTCTCTCTCTCTCTCTCTCTCGCTTTCGTACATTTTGCTATTCAACTCTCTGTTTCTCTCTATCTCTTTCTCTATCTATCTCTCTATATTTTTTAGCTTTAGTGTTTTTTTAACTGCTCCTCTTTCTTTCTCTCTGTCTTTTTCTCTGTCATTAGTAGACGGAAACTGAAAGAAGTCCGTCGCATATGTGTATATATATGTATATGTATATATATATATATATATATATATATATATATATATATATATATATATATATATATATATATGGTGGTTAGAGCAGCGGACTCGCGGTTTCGATTCCCAGACCGGGCGCTGTGAGTGTTTATTGAGTGAAAACACCTAAAGCTCCACGAGGCTCCGGTAGTGAGGTGGGTTTCGAACCTTGATGTACTCTTTCACCACAACCTACTCTCACTCGGTGGTGGTGGTGGTGGTGGTGGTGGTGGCGGCGGTGGTGGTGGCAGCAGTGGCGGTGGTGGTGGTGAGGGTGATGATGATGATGATGTTGTTGTGAAATGAGCTATAGTTAGGAAACCTAGTTTCCATCTCCTTGATGTCCTGATGGAATCGTTCGTCTTTTTCATTGCTAACATCTCTGAGATTTTCAGGAAAACGATCAACATGACTAAAAACATAATGCATTTTGATGCTCATATTCGCGCCAATACCACGAAAAGTTTGATATCAAGTTAGTAACAAGGTCTTTATAGTTTTCACGTTTGTGGTTCTCAGGGATATTTTGCACTACTTCTGCAAAGGCTAGCCAAGCTGATGCTTCATTTTCGCTCATCGTTTTCACGAAATTTATGTCCTTCAAGAGCTTACAGATCTGTGGTTCCTCAAAAAATCTCTCCCTTAAATTTTTCAATCGTCAAGTTTGGAAATATACTGAAGATACATTTGAAGCACTCCCCCATTTTTGTCAAGAGCTTTGATGAATTGCTTCATCAATCCGAGTTTGATGTACAAAGTGGGGGAAAATAACCTTATCTCGCTCAACTAAAGGTTCTTCCAATATATTGACAGCTCTACATGGAGCCCCATGTGTTCGAGGTGACCAGTCTTTCTTAACATAGTGGATTACTCGGTCTCTACGGTCCCACATGCAAAGAAAGCATGTGTATTTGGTGTCACCAGATTGCTGTCCCATGGAAAAATTCACCATCTTTAAATGAACGCAGATGACCCATCTACGATCATGGTACCGTATCTTCTCGAAAACCAACTTAATTCCTTCATATGTTTCCTTCAGAGTTGAATGGGCGAGTGGCGCAGAGCCATACACATTTCCGTTGTGCAACAATACACATTTTAAACTACGCTTAGAGATGTCTATGAAAAGACTCCATTCTTCTTGTTTGTACTCCTCAATGCCAAGTTTATTAAGAAGCCCGCTGACATCTCTGCAGTAAACCAGCTCTTCCGCTTTTGTGAAGACAGAAAGGAACTCTTCAAATTTAAGTTACAAAAATAGAAGTCGTCCACATGATTATAGGGCTCCTGTCATGCCATTTGTATAGCAAACCTCATACTTTTCTTTGGCCCTTTAGTCCATTGTCGCAAATGTTCTGTACGTTGTTTGCAGACACTATGCGGTGCCCAATATTCATCATTTCTGTGGTGCCCCACACTTCCCCCTGATACCCTAAGCACGTAGTTATTTTGTTAATGGTTAGATATCTAATGATTAACCCAGCGCTGACTTGAACTCATTACGTAAAGAGCAGAGAAATAATATTACAAAGCGTTTTGTCCGACGTGTTAACGATTCTGTCAGCTCGCCATAAAAATCACCCAAGTTACTTTACTCAGCAACGCCATCCACTATCCAAGCAACATTTAAGTTAGTGTTAACGTGTTTAACATGGTTTAACAACGGACATGTACATGAATCAAAAGTTTTCCCATAGTAAATTAGCCACGGACACATAAAGCAGGCACTTATAAAACGTAGATTAAATACTTGGTGCATTTCGTTAACGCTATGGAGAATATGGAGAGCTGCTTGTAACTCTAAAAGTTCTCCTTCTAGATTGTTGACTAGCGCCAAGTAGAAACCACTCCAGGTTTGTTGCTTTCTTCTTCTTCCCACCAACCTTCTTCAGTTGTTTTGTTCACTAAACGCCAAGTAGAGCTACTTGATTTGTTTTCGTAGTTCAGACTATCTTCTGTCTTTGTGTAACAGAATTAATCAACGTGATTGGTTAACACACATTAAAATTGGCAACAACAACTACAATACAAGCATCTACTATAACAACAACAATAACAACAACAATAACAACAGGTAAAAAAAAAGTCTAGTGATCTGCCATTGTTATGTCTTTCGGGCAAGTTGCCAATCTTCGTATCTGAGCGTTTGTGGTTGCCTTGCCCCCATCCTCCTCGAAAACACCAAGAACAGATTGGCGGACAGCGTTTAACTTTCATGTCTGGTTGATTACGTAGGTGAAAGAAAGCCTGAAGCCAACAAATGGTAATCAATGAATCAATGGGCAGCTGGAAGTGGTGGTGGGGGATGAACTGATGTATGGAAGGCAAAAGGGAGCGCGATGTGGCTACTCTGCTGTGTGCAAAGATTGTATTAATCTCCTATTGGTGATCGTTTGATGTCACATGCCTCTCTCAACTCTGAAAACCCTTTTTTCCTTTTTCTCTTTCTTTCTTTCTTTCTTTCTTTCTTCCTTTCTTTCTCTCTCTCTATCTCTATCTCACTATTTTTATTGAGGTTATTTTTTGTGTATATATGTATATGAATTATATATGTGTATATATTTGCAAACTTATATATTGACGTACTGACAAGCATATGTACATATTCACACAATCATGTATGTGTCGATATATATACACATACATAATACATGCATACATACATACGTACATACACACATGCATACATACATGTATGCATACATACATTTATACACACACATATCCACATGCATACATGCACGCGTACATACATACACACATACATATACATATATATGTCAGTGTGTATATGCGCACATGTGTGTGTGTATATGTGTGTGAGTGTGTGTGTGCGTGTGTGTGTATGTGTGTGTGTGTGTGTGTGTGTGTATGTGTGTGTATGTTTCTCTGTGTGTGTGATTGTTTTCTTCCTGCTTATAACATCGTCCTTTCCGGACCCTCGCTCTGTTCTGCCAGCTGGTATGCTGCCACAGATATTGAGCGAAAATACACACACACACACACACACACACACACACACACACACAAATGCACGCAAGCACATGCACACACGAACACGAACACACAGATACGCGTACATATATATATATATATATATATATATATATATATATATATATATATATACATATATGTATGTGTGTGTGTGTGTGTACAGATAGATAGATAGATAGATAGATAGATAATTGATATACAGGTAAATAGAATAAATATACAGGTAGATAGATAGAAACAGGTAGGTAGATGAAACATAGATAGATAGATAGATAGATAAGCAGATAGATAGAATAAATATACAGGTAGATAGATAGATAGATATCTTTGTTCACCTTTTTTCCACCGAGATCAATATCACAAGTTGTAACGGTCAAAGGTGATTGGCCGTTACTCAATTTATTTTTATTTTTATTTCTGATCTTTTCTTGCCAGTGTATTGATCCCCGACAACACAAATTACTTTCACAACGTAATAGGCAGGATGGGGGTGGGGTGGGGGTGGGGGTAGACTTCGGTTCGATCTTACATAACCCTCAGTTAGATGATCGTTTTATGAGAAACAAGTATTAACAGATCGCGCGCGTTTGATTGCTCCGACATGAATGTTGGACAGCAAACATAATCGATCACTGATTGAGAAGTTTCGCTGAAGATAACACAGTCGTATGTTTGTGTGTGTGTGTATGTGTGTGTGTGTGTGTGTGTGTGTGTGTGTGTGTGTGTGTGTGTGTGTGTGTGTGTGTGTTTTATCTTTTGTTGTTTGTTTGTTTGTTTTTGTTACGCTGTTGGTGTTCTTAATGTTGATGTTGCTGTTGATAATGATGATGACGATGATGATGATGACGACGTTAATGATGATGATGATGATGATGATGATGATGACGACGACCGATGATGATTATCTTTTGGCATAGAAATGCAAATAGGCTATTCCCGCCAAGTCTAATAGGTTATCGAACACACAACGTAATGTAACATTTTTCTTCCGATGATTGGCGGAGTTAATTATCGCTTTTGTTCGTGAAAATTTGATCGAAGGTAATTAATCAGCAGCAGCAGGCTGTCCATAAATTCCCTTTACAATGTCACGCAAAATATTGTGAAAATTGTAAAGATAATTTACGGACAGCCTGTATTATTGTTCTGTTTTTTATTTGTGTTTTTTATCTTTTATCTTTTTATCTTATAGTTGTTTCAGTTATTAGTATGAGGCCATGCTGGGGCACCGTCCTTCAAGAATTTTAGTCAACGAATCGACCCGTTACATCTAGTTTATGGATCTCAGAGATGTACAAAAATTACAGCCAATTTCTGTTACCGAATGGTTTCATGCTGAGAATCTTCCAAAAGTGGAGAGATAAATTAACAATCATCGGACATGATTTAAAGGGAAAATATAGTATGCGTGTGTGTGTGTTCATTGACTTGGATCTGGAACAAGTTGCTACAACCACTGATAAAAGTACATTGTGAAAAATAAAAATAAAGTAACGCGTGAATATGTGCGTGCGCTCGAATGTGTGTATGTGCGTGCATGTGCGTGTGTATGTGCGTGTGTATGTATGCATGCATATATATATATATATATATATATATCGTTGTACACATCCAGGCGTGCCTACGTATTTACGTAATCATATACATATATGCATAAGCGTGGGTGTTTGCGCATGTCTCCCTATGTGTATATATGTGTGCGCGTGCACATGCGTGTGTGCGTGCGTGTGTGTGTGTGTGTGTGTGGGTGTGTGTATATATATATATCCTCGTACATATCCATCTATGTCTACAAACATGCGTAACCATATACATATACGTATATGTATATGTGTGTGTTTGCGCATGTCTCGCTATGTAATATATATATATATATATAAATGTATGTATGTATGTATGTATTATGTATATATGTGCATGCGTGTGTGCGTGCGTCTATGCTTGTAGGTGTGTGTGTGTGTGTGTGTGTGTGCGTTCGTGTGCGCCTACTCAAGAATGATATAACCATTAGTTACCGTCTTCAAATAACTTCTAAGTCTGATGTCTGCAGCCGTTCTCCAAAATCTCAGACCGTATCTAATGTGATTACAATAGTCCGGTTTTACTGCAATTACTGATTTGTTACATTATCTCCTTCCATATTTATTCCGCTCACAATCTTACTAATCATGTTATTGCTTATTATTTTCCTTTTTTTGATTTCTCTATTCCATTAACTACTCTCGTTAATTGAATTACTGCCCGAATGTGATTCCGTATCATTGTGTTATCCTAGTCTTACCTGTATGGGTGTTGGAAATTGTTGCTTTTACAGTTAAGAGTTGTCTTCCCTTTGAGTACTTTTAGTATTGTCGTTGTTGATGTTGCTTGTTTGTTTAATCCTGGCTTAGACATAATCGTGTGGAGGCGCAATGGCCCAGTGGTTAAGGCAGCGGACTCGAAGGAGAAGAGGAAGAAGACGAGGAAGAGGAGATAAGGAAGGGGAAGAAGAGGACAAGGAGGGAGCAGAAGTCGAGTAGGAAGAGTTGGGGTGAGTGTGGGAAAAGGGGAAGAGGAGAAGAGAAGGAATGATGACGAAGTTGATGTTGATGAGAAGGAGAATGAAGACGACGACGAGGAGGAAGATGAGGCGGAAAAGGTGGAGCAGGAGAATAATAATGATGAAACAGAGCGAATTACGTAAGCGAAAAGTAGCTTCGATTTCTACCAAATATATCGATATAGACCAAGTAAATTACGAAAACAAAAACTATAAAAAAAGATCAAATAAAATAAACGCAAAATAATAAAACTGAATTTGGATTTTTTGTTTGTGGTTTCGCCATTTATATATATATATATCATTATTACTATTAATATCATTATTAATATTATTATTATTATTATTATTATTATTATTATTATTATTATTATTATTATTATTATTATTATTATTATCAGTATTGATAATCTCTTTTCTGCGATTACCGTTCGTTTCTTTTCGATTTTGCATTATTACGGATTTTTTTGTTGTTGTTTTCCTTTTTGGCACATTTTCATGTCGGCTTCTTCCGATGTCTGCTTTGCCATTGCTCTTGTCCAAGAATTACGAGGTCCGTTACTAAATTGAGTTAAAAATCCTGTAACCAAAATATAGAATTAGAAATTGGAGAAATTGGAGCTGGTTAATTCAATTATGTTACCTTATTATCTCTGGGTCTTGTGTTGAGGTCTTTTGTGCGTTTAATGTGTGCGTGTCTGCGTGCCTATCTGTGCTTCATATGTGTGTGTGTGTGTGTGTGTGTGTTTATATGTGTATATATATATATATATATATATATATATATATATATATATATATATATATATATATACATATATATATATATATACATATGTATATATATACATATGTATATATATACATATGTATATAGGCGCAGGAGTGGCTGTGTGGTAAGTAGCTTGCTTACCAACCACATGGTTCCGGGTTCGTTCCCACTGCGTGGCACCTTGGGCAAGTGTCTTCTACTATAGCCTCGGGCCGACCAAAGCCTTGTGAGAGGATTTGGTAGACGAAAACTGAAAGAGGCCTGTCGTATATATATATATATATATATGTATATATATATATATATATATATATATATATATATATATATATATATATATATATATATATATATATATATATATATACAACGTATTGGGGTCGATTTATTCGACTAAAAATTTTTCATGGTGATACTCCAGCATGGCCGCAGTCTAATGGCTGAAACAAGCAAAAGATAATAGATAAAAGATATACATATATATACATATACATATATATGTGGAGGGGTGTATAAGTGTTCAAATTGCAAACTGATAACGAGAAGCAATAAAAAGCACCTTTTTTCTTCTTTTTCGCAGAAGTGAACGAATTTATTGATCTGCCATCGATACTGGAGGTGGTAATGGTGAAAGGCAACAGTGTTAAGGATGGTGGTGGTGGTGGTGGTGGTGGTGGTGGTGGTGGTGGTGGTGGTGGTGGTGGTGGTGGCGGTGGTGGTGGTGGTGGTGGTGGCGGCGGCGGCGGCGGCGGCGGTGGCGGCGGCGAGAAGGAAGAGGAGGAAGAGAGGGACGGAAGAGAGGAGGAGGGGGAGGAAGAGAGAAGGGGGGAGGAAGAGAGGAGGAGGGGGGCGGAAGAGAGGAGGAGGGAAAGAAGGTGAGGAGAAAGGAGGAGGAAGAGGAAGAAGAAGAAGGAGGAGGAAGAGGAGAGGGGGAGTGTAAGGCGGCGATGGTAGAACTTAACACCGATACACTACTATTAATAATAACGCTACAACATAGACTGCAACACAAACTACCACCTCTGTCTTCACCGCCTCTACACCACACTGACAGTATAGCTACCATTAACCACTAAACACCACCACCACCACTACTGCCACTACCACCAACACTACTACTACTATTACTACTACTACTACTACTACTACTACTACTACTACCACTACTACTACCACTAATACTACAAAGTTACATATCTCCCATATTTCATCAGATCACAAGTAATATTTTTTTCTCTCACTTTGCGATTTCAAAGACTAAATTGAATCAAAATGATTATTTCAGAATTAGAATTGGTTGAGGATTTTTTTTTCGTTTTCAATATTGTTTCACACTAATGTCTGTCTGTCTGTCTGTCTGTCTTTTACTCTTTCGTTCTTTTCTTTTAAACATGTGTTAAACTCTGTGTGTATGTGTGTACGTATGTATTTGGACATATATATGGATACATACATATACATATACATACATACATACATACATACATACATACATACATACATACATATATATATATATATATATATATATTATATATATTTTAAAGTGGTCGGATTATTTGGCATCTCTTTCTAGAATATATGAATGGTACCTTCTGTGCTCTTAATTATAATTGCATTCAATACAATTCTCTCTCTCTCTCTCTCTCTCTCTCTCTCTCTCTCTCTCTCTCTCTCCTCTCTCTCTCTCTCTTTCTCTCTCTCTCTTTCTTTCTCTCTCTCTCTCTCTCTCTCTCCATATATATATATATATACTAGCAGAAATACCCGGCGTTGCCCGGGTTAAAGAGAATAATGAAATCTAAAAACACCATCTAGACTACGCATCATCTTTATATATAGAGATGTATATACACACACGCACCCAAACACACGTATATATATGTATATCAATATAAATATATGAAAGTCAATGAAGTTTCGTAAAAGGTGATCATGTACATACTTTCTTGCTGTTGTGATTATAACACCTCGTTGTAAACAATGTTCCTTGTTTTCCCTTGTGGAGCATATACAAATAGGTTTTTTTGCTGCCCACTCTTGAGCAGCCAACATACAGTTGTCCATATGAGAAGCAGGGCTCTTCCAAGAGAAGACCAGCTACGGACAGTGTTTGACCCTGAGATTTGTTTATGGACATGGCAAAAGTCACACGAAGGGGGAATTCTAGTCTTCTGAATGTAAAAGGAATGTCTGCTCCTGATGGAGTAAGAGGAATTCTTGGAATAAAGACGTCATCCCCTTTTGCACATCCAGAAAGAATGGTAGCCTCGATAACATGTGACATCATTTTCTTTATCACGAGTCGTGTTCCATTGCAAAGTCTTGGTGGTTCCAGATTGCGGAGCAGCATAACAGGCGTTCCAACTTTAAGTGATAATATGTGGGGATGTAGTCCTGGAGGCTCCAACGAATTGAGAAATTCAGGAGGATAGTTCACCACTTCATTTGTATCTGGAACTGTATCAACAGACTTGTAAGTTTGAAGATTGCCGGGAAGAGAATGCATCAGGTGTTGATTAATTTTTGTAACAGCTACGTTTTTTGGAGCTAATATTGCTCTTTCACATAGCCAATTGTGATTTTGGTAGTTTTGTTTAAAGTTGGGAAAGACTTTGTGTTTGAGGTCATCTACAGAATTAAAAACAAAACAAAATGGCTGGAGGTCTGCAACGAAATAATTTTATTCAACACTTTGCAAGTGAATCAGATGCGTCTCATTTACTTGACAATTTATGCACCACATTGCAGAAATCACAATGTAAGTATATCTGAAAGGGTAGTCTTACACTGTTGTACCGTTGAATTACAAATAATGCTCATCTGTTATGTTGGGGTTAAAATTTCATCAACATCAAAAATATATGAATTTTCATGGGAGTTATGGCCGTTATGCAAAGAATATAATTTCCAAATTTCATAAAGATCCATTCAGTACTTTTGACGTAGTTTTGGATAAGAAAACAAATGACTAATGTGTGTGTTTGTGTGCATGTGTATGTGTGTGTGATGGGTGTATATATGTATAGATATCTGTATGCATGTATATATGTATATATGTACATATTACATGTACATATATATATATATATATATATATATATATATATATATATATATATATATATATATACATCTACACATATGTATACATATACATGTATGCATATAGATCTATATATATATATATATCTATACATATACGTGTACATATACATCTATATCTATACATATACATCTCTCTCTCTCTCTCTCTTTCTTTTTCTCTTTATCTCTCTCTCTTTCTCTCTCTCTCTTTCTCTCTTTCTCTCTCTCTCTCTGAAAGTATCTGTCATTACAGTATCGAAATGGTGTACATATACATGTATATGTATACATATACATCTCTCTCTCTTTCTTTCTGTCTCTCTCTTTCTGTCTCTCTCTTTCTCTCTTTCTCTCTCTGTGAAAGTATCTGTCATTACAGTATCGAAATGTGATTGTTTCAGTTAGTGGAATAGTTTCATTTTTAAAGTGAAAGTATTTGACTTCAGTGTTTTTGTTTCACTTTTGACACGTAATACTTAAATAGTGGAGGAGATATTATGTTGCCGTGACTAAAACACAACTGGAACCCTAAGTAAGGCATGTGTAAAATTTGAATGAAATTGGTTGCGTAGTTCTCGAGTTTTAGGGATTCACACAGACAGACAGACAGACAGACAGACAGACAGACAGACAGACAGACACACATTCTCATTTTTATATATATATATATATATATATATATATATATATATATATATATATATATATATATATATATATATATATATATATATATATATATATATGGGTGAGAGAGTTGGTATGGTTGGATGTATAAAAAACAAAATAGAATGAAAAAAAAACTACAGAAGATTTGTATTACATGGTTAAAGAATATATTAAAATCGTCATGTTCTGAAAATGATAGAAAATTTTGTGTAAAGTAACATTGTTTTTGGAGAAATAACCGGTTTCGCATTTTCTATTCACATTTCTCAAATTTCTTTATCGATGTTGTGTCAATCTATTCGTTACGGTGTGATGTAGAAGAATTCGAGGCAACCAGAGATTTTTAGCGGTATAAGGGAGATAATCAAAAATGTTGGGAATGATTAGGTTTTCGTAATTTAACATAAAATGTGAGAAATGGTTAAGTTTTGGTTCATATTTTTCAATGAGGTGAGTTTCCTTATTCAAAAATGCTAGAAACGGTTAAGTTGTGGCTTATATTTTTCAATGAAGTAGGTTTGTTGGTGTTCCAATAACATATTGATAGAACTATATATGTATATATAACTATGATAATAATATTGGGGATAAAAATCCAATAAATTTTTCTATATGTGACTGTGGATTTTCATGGAGGAGTTCAGGAATTGTGGTTCTATTTTATTATAGTTCTTTTTAGTGTATTTCCTTATTAAAGGGGCTATTGTCTGTTTGGTGTGATATGAAAGGTTTGACCACTTTAAACCCTAAACCCAAACCAAACGATAACAAATGAGATCTACTACGAGCAGCCTGAGAGGCTTAAATCAGCGCTTGAAGTAAAATGAACATTTTTGGTATTCTTCCATTAGGATAATGCTTGGCCACATACAGTGAAGATGACTTCCAAAGGCTGGAGCAGTTTGAATGGGAAACGATGCTCCACCCATCATATTCGCCGGACGTTGTGCCATCTGATTATCATTTATTCCACAGTCTTCAAAATCATTTGGATGGGAAAAATATGAATCCTGTAGACGAGGTTCGAACAGTACTGGAGGAGTATTTTTCGTCAGGGACAAGTGAATTTTGGAAGAGGAGCCTTGCAGATCTCCCAGAAAAATGGAAGAGCATTGTAGAAAATGAGGGAGAGTATATTCTAGATTAAAAAATAAATTTGTTCATCTTGATTTTGGAAAATAAAAAGAATATAATTGAACCGCATTATTTATGGGATGAACCAATATACATATATATATATATATATATGTGGGGGGGGGGGGGGGTGAATGTATATATATATATATATATATATATATATATATATATATATATATATATATATGCATGTGTGTGTGTCTGTGAATGTGTCTGTCTGTGTTCTGTGTACAGGCGGAAAAAAAAAAAGAAAATGCAGACACACAGGAATGCAGCCGAAATATCGATAAAGATTTCGCGCCAATTTCTGGCTGTTAGATATTAATTTCTAACGCTGCTCAAATCTCCGACAATCAATTGTGAAAATGCTGTTTAACAATGTATATATAATACTTGCCCCAAATCGTTCACGTGATATATAAGTATATATATATATAAACACAAACGGGCACACACACACTAACACACATACGTATTTCAAGGTATGCATAATTGCCCCATTTCCTTCGCGTGATATATATATATATATATATATATATATATATATATATATATATATATATATATATATATATATATGTATATATATATATATATATATATATATATATATATATATATATATATATATATACATACACACATGCATGTATGTATAATGGTATACATAATTGACCCATTTTCTTCCCATCGTATGTGTGTGTATATGTGTGTGTATGTGTATGTGTGTATGCTTGTGTGCGTGTCTGTGTGTAAATATATAGATGCATATTAACGTTTATATAATTGCCTATTTCACTCACGTAAAATACATATACTTACACACAGACAGACACACACACACATATATTCATAATGTAAATATGTATATGTATATATATATATATATATATATATATATGTGTGTGTGTGTGTGTGTGTGTGTGTGTGTGTGTGTGTGTGTGTGTATGTTAATGTATATATGTATATAAATTTTGATCACTATATATATATATATATATATATATATATATATATATATATATATATATATATATATATATATATATATATATATATATATATATATATATATATATACATATATATATATATACTAGTAGATAGATAGATAGACATACAAACATATATACACACACATGCACGTATTTATATATGTAATAAATACTTACATACATATACACACATTGTATGTGTATATAATGGCCCCCCATTTTGCTCAAACTATATATACATACAAACATACAAACACATACTTTCGTTCACAAATACATACGCATACACACACACACACACACATGCAGAAACACAATCATACGTATATCTACACATACACTCATATATATATATATATATATATATATATATGCATGCAAGAGGTTTGCGCGCGCGTGTCTGTATCTGTGTGTGAAACTGTGTGTCTGTGTATATGAGCGTGTGTATATGTGTGTGTGTATATGTGTGTGCAAATTTATTTCCCACCACCACCACCATCTCTTTTTTCGTTAGACTCCTCCCCTAACCTTTACAATGTCTGTTTACTCCGTTATGGCAACACTCAATTGTTTTCTGTGTTCCGAGTAAATCTATGGCACAAATCACGTTCTTACTTAATTATATTATCGTACATAAATCGAAGCTTTGTGTGGCCTACCAATGTCTTCTAATCTACCGAATTAATGATTCCGTTGTTGTTTGTTTGCTCGTTTCTTTCTTTCCTTCGTTCCTTCTTTCCTTCTTTGGTGTGATTAAAAATAGAGTCCATGTGTTATATTTTGGTTATTTTTGCGGCGGAGTTATTCTTGCGATGAATTGATAAACAACCTCGAAGGGTCAGTACAAGGAACTGACATTTTAACCTTTCAATGTATTCTTAATAAACACAGAAGCGCAGGCGTGGCTGTGTGGTAATAAGCTTGCTTCCCAACCGCATGGTTCCGGGTTCAGTCCCACTGCATAGCACCTTGGGCAAGTGTCTTCTACTATAGCCGACCGAAGCCCTGGGAGTGGATTTGATAGACGGAAACTGAGAATTTACAAAAGAACAACAGACGAAGACGAGTGTGTAAACAACAAACAGATGTATTAGCTTAACGCCCGGTGAGTGAGAAAGTCTTTTACGTTTCGAGCCTACGCTCTTCAACAGAAAGGAACACAGAAATAAACAGGGAGAGAAATAGAAAAGGTTTGGTGACTATCGATCTATTATGGCGCAAGTGTAGATTGAGAGAAACGACTATATATATATATATATATATATATATATATATATATATATATATATATATATATATATATATAAGCGGTAATGTGGAACAAATACACTCACACGCATAAATATATACGTATGCATATATATTATACACACACATACATACTTATATATATGCACACCTATATATATATATATATATATATATATATATATATATATTATGCATACGAATGCAAATTGACACTCAGAGTTGCTCACATATCCCCATCCCACCCTCTTGTTAATACCAATATTTGAATGCTAAACACAAGCCTCAATATCGATTTATTTTTCCCACCGACAAAAAAAATATAACGGTCACAGAAACTATTGTCATCACAAGCTGTCGGCTGCTAAGGTTTATCAGCTTTTGAAGTTTATTATCTTCAGAAGTTTATCGTCTGCTAAACTGGCCGCCATTTTCAATGATGTTATATACTTGAACAATAAAATAACGTTCATTAAGGTACGAAGAAGGAGAAGAATTACAATGAATAAGACAGAAGTGTTGCATAAAAATCATATATTTAAAGATGGTTTACGAGAAGAAGAAAATGGTGATGTTATGGCTCGAAAGATAACAAGAAGAAACTGAAAGGAAGGAAGGAAGGGAGAAGACGAAAAGAGGACAGTAAGTCTGAATTGGATGAAAAGAGGGGAACAAGAAAATTAGAGGCATGTAGCATATACATACATATGCACATACATATATATATATATATACATATATATAAACACATTCATATATATATATATATATATATATATATATATATATATATATATATATATATATATATACACACATATATATACACATACATATATGTATATACACATACATTCATATATATATATATATATATATATATATATATATATATATATATATATATATATATGCACACACACACACACACACTAGGTTAAGTCAAATATTCTTTTCGGATGTAAGACAAGCGGAATTAGGAAATTGGAGCAAAAATGATACGAAACGGTGATAGAATGAAAGAGTAACCATTATATGCGGTGGTTAGTTGTTAGTAGGTGGGGGGGGGGGTAGCTTAGATGATAACCAAATTGATAAATGAATGACTGAAGAATTCAATAATTACATAATTAGATAAAGCAAATAGATTGCTGATAGATTGTAAAGTCAGTTGTATAATGAAATTATTGGTTATTGATTAAATAGAATCAGGTTGTATAGAGGTAACACACGGTGAATAGGGATATTTGATAAGGGTACATCAAAGGGGAATAGGATGGGAGGTGTGAAGCTGATTAGCGAGTAGTTATTAATTGATATAATTACCGGGTGGGTAGAGTGATTAGAGGGATCGGATAGATTGCTTTGCAGTAATCGCCCCGGTTCTCTGTATTGCGAGTTCGAGTACAGCTGAAGTTAACTTGGAATTTCATCCTTTCGGGGTCGATAAATTAAGTACCAGTTACACACTGGGGTCGATGTAATCGACTTAATCCCTTTGTCTGTCCTTGTTTGTTCCCTCTATGTTTAGCCCCTTGTGGACAATAACGAAATAAGAAAGGTTAGCACGCCGGGCGAAATGCTTAGCGGTATTTCGTCTGTCTTTACGTTCTGAGTTCAAATTCCGCCGAGGTTGACTTTGCCTTTCATCCTTGCGGGGTCGATAAATTAAGTACCAGTTGCGTACTGGGGTCGATCTAATCGACTGCTCCACGCCCTCTCCCAAAATTTCGGGCCTTGTGCCTAGAATAAAAAAGAATATTCGAGATTTTTTTTTTCTTTAATTCGAAGCTTTTCGAAGATCACCGAGCGAGGAAAACGAAAGTAAATTGTCGAACGGTTCGGCTTGCAGCATTTTTTCTTTTTTTTGGGGGGGGGGGGGGGGGTGAATGTTATTAAATTATTTTTCATGAGATTGCATTGTGGGAAGGAAATATCTTTGACGCTAGAAAGAACGCAGAAATGGAATTTTGCTCGTCACCTTATAACAGAAGAGAAAACACGAGTGGATTTCAATTATACGCTATGGTTGAACTGTTTTACCTTGGTTACAGGTATTGAGGGTTTTCTCTTGACGTAATCAAAATAATGCGATTGCAGCTTAGCAAAAATGGCGGTCGGCAAACACTGTAAACACGTGTTCATTGGTTCGTATGACTTCGGATGAGTTCGTATACATTCGTAGGTTTACATAAGAACCAGGATTGCTCTTCAATCAATAAATATTATTTAATAGTACAGGTAAAGATTACAAACGGAAAGTAATATTTACCTTTCTCCTTTTTTTCCTTTTTACATTGTTTATCTTTCGATGTCAGTGATTTAATAATAATTTAGCGATTTAGACGGCGAGCTGGCAGAATCGTTAGCGCGTCGGGCGAAATGCTTAGCGGTGTTTCGTCTGCCGTTACGTTCTGAGTTCAAATTCCGCCGAGGTCGACTTTGCCTTTCATCCTTTCGGAATCGATAAATTAAGTACCAGTTGCGTACTCGGGTCGATCTAATCGACTGCCCCCCCCCCCCCACCTCCCCCAAAATTTCGTACACATGCACTGAAATGTAAAAACATTTGTCTCTCTGAGTGTGTGTGTGTGTGTGTGTGTGTGTGTGTGTGTGTGTGTGTAAAGAGAGACAGAGAGAGAGAGAAAGGAGAAAATAGGAAGACAGATGTATATCTGAGAGCATATTACGTACAGACATACATGGATATATATATATATATATATATATACACTACACACACAAAGGTATATATCTACTTATGTATATATTTACATTCATACATACACACATAGATTTATACATAATATATTGATTTACATATAAATATATATATATATATATATATATATACACACACATATATACATACACATATATATATTTACAGTGTAAACTCACATATATTTATACACACACACACGCACACACGCACACATATATATATATATATATATATATATATATATACACAGTGTATACACAGATATATTTATATACGCAAACATATATACGTACACGCATTTACATTCATATATATACTATACACACAGCATATGTGTGTGTATATTATATTTATGCATAACTACATTTATATGTGTGCGTGTGTCTTTGTGAGTGTGCATGTATGTTTGTATGTGTGTGTATATACAACAGAGCTGTCTTACGAACACCTACATACCGTAGTAACCACATTTAATCAATATTGAATCTATGGCAAAAAAAAAAAAGATAATAAAATCAATCATATCCATAAAATCAATAATACTGCAGTAATATGCATCGATTCCGTGAGATCGATAAAGTTGCAGACTAAACGACACAGATGAATTAGTTCTGTCCCTTTACCTTCCGATTTCAAAACCCTTCAATTGTCAACTTTACCTTTCACAATCATAAGGTCCTCATTTGGATTCCCAGCAGCGAACTGTGTCCTTGAGCAAGACACTTCATTTTCCATGTTGCGTCAGTTCACTCAACTGGCAAAAATGAGTTGCACCTGTAATTCAAAATGGACAATCTTATCACATACTATGTCGTGTTGAATCTCGTTGAGAACTACGTCTTGCTCGACGATACAACGCGAAGCCACGAATCGACCTCACGACCTTTCAATCGTAAGCCAAATGCTTTAACTACTAAGTAATGTGCCTTCAGAAAACACCAGCACTCCGTCGGTTACGACGATGAGTATTTCAGTTGATCCGATCAACGGAACAGCCTGCTCGTGAAATTAACGTGCAAGTGGCTGAGTCCTCCACAGACATACGTACCCTTATTGTAGTTCTCAGGGAGATTCGGCGTGACACGGAATAGAATAGAGCTGGCCCCTCTTAAATTACATCTATTATTTATTTTTACCAGTTGAGTGGACTGGAGCAATGTGAAATAAAGTGTCTTGCTCAAAGACAACGCGCTGCCAGGAATCGAACTCACGACTTCACAAGATTACTACACTTTATGAAGGGAATATTATAGTAATCGCTATTTAAATCAAACACTAACAACACCCTCTCTGATATGGTGCATCAATATCCTTTGAAGAGTGACCAATCCGACGTGAAACGGATAAGGCTATATTTTTTTTAATTTCTTGTGTCCGAAGAGAATATCTAAATCTAATTACATCTGTTTATTGAAGAATAAAACAAATGAAAAAAGATTTCAGGTTGTTTGTTTATATATTTACACACACACACACCGTATTACAAAATTTTTGAAAATTTCAGTTGGAAGGGAAGTACTAATATGATAAATTAGTAAGATAAATAATACGTTTTCGTACAACAATATTTTTCATACTTTTGATTACATTCTTCTGTTATCAGTATGTGTGTATGTATGCATATATAAATTTGTGTGTATATATATATATATATATATACGTGTGTGTGTGTGTGTAAATATGTACATGCACATACACACACATGTACATACACACACATGTACATATCTATCTATCCAGGACGGGTAAAATTCCCGAGATTATGTACATATGTATGTACGAATATATATATATAGATAGATAGATAGATAGATAGATAGATAGATAGATAGATAGATAGATACATACATACATACATACATACATACATACATAAGTGAGGAGATTACTGATGTAGTGGAACTGATCGAGGAACACTACACAACCCTTTATTCGAGTGAGGTTTTCCCCTAGTTTTTTCTTCTTCTTCACGCGCCATGTTTTCAAGGTTACTTTATTGTGGGGGAGATGGCAAAACCACTGAAACGCAGGCAATTTTTTCCTTTTTTTTTTTTTCACAACAATTTTTATTTTGATTCATAAAAGTAGAAAAACTAACAAAACAAAGATGGCTTCAGCTTGCACATACAGCATGTGATCTTTACATACAATAATGCCATGAAATAAAAGAGTGCCGTGTAGAAGCAGTAATAAAGTGTTCCACTTGTAATATGAATCAATAGAATATTTTATGTATTTTGTTCCACACAGTTGATCTGGCGAAGCTAAGCAGAATCTATTAAAATACACAACTGAAGTTATTTCAACAAAGGCCTGGTTTCCCCCCCCCCCCTTGAAAGCACCGCCGCCATATTTATGATCTCACAATAACTGTGTAAAACCAGCTTGTATTTCCATTTCGCTAACAGCAAAACAGAAACAGAAAAGAAGACTCTTCATAGAATTAGTTGCTTTTTTCTTCTTCCATTTACAGTAAGTTTTACACTCCACCTCCTGCCATCATCACCCATCGAACGAGGGAGTTTCTATGCGGTCACTCGACCTACGAAGGAAATGGCAGCCAAATGGCTCTCAAATGACTCCTTATTATCTCAAATATCGGAAGAACACATTAGATCAGTTTTTCTCAAATATTTTTTGCCTCGGACGCCTTTTATTCCTTTTTTCCCCCTCAGATGCATCCTCATAATCATTGGATGTTTAAAAAATCATATATTTTTGAAACTTAGACGCATCAGATGCATTAAATATATTAAATACATCGGCGTCGCTGTGTGGTAAGAAGCTTGCTTCACAACCACAAGGTTCCGAGTTCAATCCCACTGCATGACACCTCGGGCAAATGTCTTCTACTATAGCCGAGGGCCGACCAAAGCCTTGCGAGTGGATTTGGTAGACAGAAACTGAAAGAAACCCGTCGTATATATATATTTATATATATATATATATATATATATATATATATATATATATATATATATATACAGTGCGTGTATGAGTGAGTGTGTATTAGCGTGTTTGTGTGTGTGTGTTTGTATGTATGTGTGTGCGTGCATGCGTATATGTGTATGTGTGTGTCCGCGCGCGTAAAAGCGGTCAATAATTGTGTATTTCTTAAAACATTTTCAAAGAAATTTTGAATCCTGTTTATAGTTTGCGCAACCAACAGCATGTGCAACTACGGCATGTGCAACTTGTGGCTTTTGTTACCATGGTTTGTGCAACTGTAGGATAGCTTCAAAGCCAGGTCATTCTCCTGGTTTCATCGCTTCGCTTGTTTGGTTTTCTTAGAAGTTCTACAGGAAACATTTTACACAATTCACCATTGTAAATTAACACCGAACATTCTTGTCGATAAACAACCTTAATGATCGCCTTTCAAAGCCTAAAACATCGCAACTGCAACCTTAAATCAGACCGGTATCGATCAATGCATTTCCGAACTTAAGTTGATCGATATGAGCTGATCATAGGTTCATCGACGGAATTGAAATTGAGACGTTGAGGGAGACGAATTTGAGTAGGAAACCCTACATAAAAACATACATACATACACACACACATACATACGCACATACGTACGTGCACGATTATTATACCACGTGTTACCAATTTCTCATATTACAGGATGTTGCGTGACTCTATGGCCACCCTGTACATATATACACACACACACATATAGATATATGATATAAATAATATATATATATAGAGAGATAGATAGATAGATAGATATATACTAGCAAAGGTGGTGTTCCAGCATTACCGCAGCTGCTTGACTGAAACGAATAAAAGAATGTATGTGTAAATCAAATTGTATAACTCGGTTTTTTGTTCTCGATTGGCGCCATTTCAAATTCTGAATACGTACTGTAAAATACAGAAGGAAGTTGAAACTGACGAAGAATAATTTTAAATAGTATTAAGATGAGAGAAGATATATATATATATATATATATATATATATATATGTGTGTGTGTGTGTGTGTGTGTGTGTGTGTGTGTGTGTGCGAGCGTGTACAGCAAAGAAGAGATAAGTGGATGAAGTGGCTGGAACACTATCTATCTATCTATCTATATATATATATATATATATATATATATATATATATATATATATATATATATATATATATATCTGTCTATATATATATATATATATATATATATGTATGTATATATTGGAAGTTATGAGGATAGAATATTTCCAAACTGACAAAATCTATTGCGCCTTTGATTTTAAATCAATTTAGTATTTCGTTTGTTGTCAATTTTTTTTTGTTCTCTTTCTGTTTTTTCTCTCTTCACAAGATTCCCGATATTTTGACAAAATTTTTTTTAAATGAAAAAAAAAAAACAAAAACAACGGCATTACGTATCTTCGTTGAAATATTGTAAGGAAAAATTTGATTACGAATGGAATGGAAATGTGAAGAAGCAGAAACGCCATTTACCGTTTCAAGTTTTGACACAACAACAACTACAATAGTAACAGACACAGGAACGTGGTTTAGTAAATACAGCGACTACAAAATATATGTACTGAAGACAGGGCTTCTTTGTGATCACACTACGTGGTAGACATAGCAGCTAAATAACTCCCTGTATTGCCTTTAAAAGGAAGGATACGACACTCATATTGAACAGGTGATATTTGGTGGAATATGCATATACATATATGAAAACACACACACATACATCATACATACATACGTACATACATATATGCGTATATACTCAAGATATATATATAGATATGTATATGTACGTATACATATAACATGTATACGTATAATATATATGCTCATATATGTATGAACACACGAGAGAGAGAGAGAGAGAGAGAGAGAGAGAGAATGGAAAGTGAAGTGGACCTTGGCTGGATTTGAACTCAGAATTTAAGTAAAAAAAAGACGGACCAAATGCCGCAAAGCATTCTTTCCGGCGCGCTGACGGTTCTGAACACAAACCAAGTCATCATTTACTCTTATTTAACTGGTCTCTATGGCAACAACAGCAACAACAACAAAGAAGAAGAAAAATATATAAAAACAGACATAGAAGAAGAAAAAAACTGTAAAATGGCTGTTTATGGGAAACTGTGGTTGTTTAAAGAATGAAGATGTTGACAAATGTCAAAGTTTGTGATTGAAGGGGACTGAAGGAGATTGAAGAGAATAAACAATGAGTCCCGCCAGCGTTGCTAATTAGTCGCCGAAAATAGCAACTGTATTTCTGTGTGTGTGTGTGTGTGTGTGTGTGAGTGTGTGTGTGAGTGTACGCGTTTTTCTGTGTGTGTGCGTGTGTTTCAGTGTTTTTGCAATGCGTGTGTATTTGTCTGTGTGTGTGTTTGTGCCTGTGTGTCTGTGTTTGTGCAATGCGTGTGTGTTTGTGTGTGTTTGATTGTGTGTGTGTCTGATTGTGCGTGTGTGTGTGTGTGTGTGTAACGACATGGCGTCGTCGGTCAACATCAACAATTCTATGCGGTCATTCAATGTGCTAGAAATGACAACCAAAACACCTACAAAGCAAAAACTTCATGTCCCAAGCGGTGACTCTCAACCATTTTTAACTATCGAACCCCAATGATACCTACTCTACTCGGGTGGACTCTTATATCTTTAGACTCGAATATAATTAGGAATTAATTAAAAGTAATTATTTGAATTGCGGAGATGTACTTGCATAGCAAGTGACCTGATCTGAGATCGTGTGCGGAAACGAAAACAATTGCAGAGTGGAAGGTGTTTATAAGCCATTTAAGAAACACACGAAAACCGTTAGATTTATTTCAACATTTAAATTTATGCGTGTATGTATATTTGTGTGCATGCATGTATGTATATATACACACCAGTCACATACTAAGTTGGTTTATCTTGTTTGTTCTATCAAACGTCTGTATATGTGTGTGTATGTATATGTGTATGTGCATGTGTATGGTTGTATATATGAATGTGATGAATGTATGACCATCCTTGTGCGCACATGAATGTATATAAACAGATATAAATATATAACTTTAAATATATATATACGTATACGTGCAGACACGTACATACACATACATATATACGCATGCATGTATGTATACATGTATGTATGTACATATATGTATATGTGCATACAGCTTCTAATCGCAGAAGTATATTTTGTTCGTGTCCAAGCGTGTTTGTATCAAATTATTTTCATTTCTTTGTACAAACTGTCAACTCAAATGGAAAGACAGACCAGAAAGTAAGTAATTAGCATGACATACCATCACGTAATTATAGGCTGTTTTATGTTCTTTGATAATTTAAATTGATCTGGATAACTTTGAAGAGACAGACCAGTGTCGCTCTGATCGAATTCATAATATAGATATTTTTAATTTTATATTATAACTCAATTAAATTTACCACTTATCAATTCTTGATGTTGTTAAAATGGCGGCAATATTCATGGCAGTATTTGATATTTGCTTTTAATTCTTCGATAATTAACCCTTTGCTTGTTCTGTGTATCACATTTGATATTATAAAACATATTTTTCTGGTGTCTATGCATTATATATGATACACATTGCTATTTTTTTCAATTGTCAAAGTTACTTGGGTCTTATGAAAGGAAAACTTTATATTACTCAGACCATATGAGACAAGGGCTAACTAAGGTCTGAAAACGAGCATGGACAAACTTATGAATACATACATAAAACAAAACATAAAAAATTGCGCATATACATGCATACATACAACATGATGGATAGATTTAAAAAATCTAAAAGAAAAGGAAAAACCTCATGGAGGGCTGCGTTTCTATTAATTTTGCATAATGGTTCAAAACTGATAGCGATCATACCAGTAATGTACTGAGGAAAAATAGGGTTTGAGTTCGATTTAATCAACTATTCCATTCTCGTAAACTGTGTGTTTTTGTGTTTCTGTTAGAATTATCGATTTCTTACCTTACGGCGTCGCCACTGAAATGATATCGATTGATTGGCCTTCATTAATTAATGAAATATATTTAAAGTGAATTTACGACGGAGATGAGATTAAATATGTTCCAGAGAATTTTTTCTGAATATGAATAGATTCAATGTGTGTAAATAATAATTAAGTAAATAAAAATAATGAAACAGCAGTCACCGATACACAAAAGGAATTTTATTGGCGCTCAATCGGTAGTCCTTAATCAATATCAATGTATCTATTACTGCTGCTGCTGCTGCTGTTGTTGTTGCTGGTGGTGGTGGTGGTGGTGGTGGTGGTGGTGGTGGTGGTGGCGATGATGATGATGTTGTTGATGTTGTATGTTATTCCAGAACTGAGTCTCCAGAAATGAAATGAGATATTTAAATTATTACCATCGATGTTCTGCATCTGACAATCATCACGCTATCGTTTCGATTCTTTGGTAAGCTACGGGGGGGGGGGGGGGTCTAATCGACTGACCCCCTCCCCTAAAATCTCGGGCCTTGTGCCTAGAGTAGAAAAGAATATTTTGAATATTCTTAATGCGGCGACTGGTTCTTCCTCCCAACTTTTTCGGATTCTAGACGTCGAGACAAAGAAAATGATATACTAACCTCGAAAATGGCCGGGGTGGCGCTTTCGCGAAGCACGCCGGGAAACATACTTAATGGCATTTCGTCTGTCTACGTTCTGAGTTCAGATATCACCAAGGTCGACTTTGCCCTTCAAGGTCGATTAACATAAGTGTCAGATGATCACTGGAGTTGATGTAATCGACTTGTACCCTCCCCTAACATTGTTGGTCTTGTGCTAAAATTCGAAACCAATATTTTGAACTTTCCATGTAAAGTGTGGTAGGAAGTTTAAAAATTTCTAATAAACAGCGCAAGAAATTAGAACTTTTACACTAAAAAATGCACACGTAAATTTTAACTTTCCGTGAAAAATACGCCAGTAGTCTTCTAAACTTTCTATGCAAAGTGGGCCAGTGACTAAACTGTTCATGTAAAGTGAACCATTAACATTTTTTTGCTTTTAATTGTCCAAGCGAAATACGCCAGTAAATTTTGTGTTAATCTTATTTTTAAGTTTCCATATGAAGTATGCCAGTAATGTTTCCGTTTGATCTTTCAGTGTGTCACGAAGTCAACGACATCAACAGTCCAGTTACTGTGCCAAAAACCATGTAAAAACCTCTTCTTACATTCGCCCTCGTACCTCCACACCTCCACCCACCCACCCTCTCTCTCTCTCTCTCTCTTTCTCTCTCTCTCTCTCTTTCTCTCTCTCTCTCTCTTTCTCTCTCTCTCTCTACTCTCCTCTCTTCTCCCAGTTGTTGTTTTATTGCACCGATGATCCTTGTTTGAAGTTGGCAATTACTCTCCATTTGAAATTGCAATTATCGAACATTCCTGTGATCATCGACGAAATTAAGTTCTTTAATGAGATCAATCAGCCTCCCCGACTCACTAGACAACCATCTCAACCTCAAACGGAATTAACAAAGCAGTTGCGGCTCACGTGACAATTATACGTTTCATAAATTCTCTGATTTCTCTTCTGGAGCATCATAAATTTATAAATTTCTCAATTCGTTTCGTAATGTGAAAGATATCGATTACCGTCTTCGATTTCCTTCCATTCCGTAGTCCAGGCTATCGAAAGCGTAACACACGAAAACATATCGTACCAACGATAGTTTTACGAAGCTGTTATATCCGGTGTATGTGTGTGTGCGTGTGCGCGTGCGCATGTGTTATTCAGAACAGTTTGATTTGGCTCAGCGCGACTTAAAGTTTCACGGGCCTCTGACAGAAACATGTCTCTTTCAGGTTTTAGATTATTGAAAAGAAAAAATACAGGAAGTCTACTCACTCATATGTAGGTAGAAAGACAGACGGACAGACAGACAGACAGACAGACAGACAGACAGACAGACAGACAGATAGATAGATAGATAGATAGATAGATAGATAGATAGATATAGATAGATAGATAGATACATACATACATACATACATACATACATGCATGCATACATACATACATACATACATAAATACATGCATACATACATACATATATACATACATACAAACAAAAATACCCTGATGTTGATGTTGAAATTCCAATGAAGGAACCTTGGATCTCAGTTAGAAACCGGTTCTTTCTCTATTGGCAAGAAATCTTGAAGTAAAACTGAACAATAACATGCATACATACATACATACATGCATACATACATACATACTACCATAATAATAACAATAATAATAACAATTTATGGTAGCAACATTAAGAAAAGCGAATCAACGGATTGATGTGAATGAGAATAACTGGGGAAGTTCAATAACCGATCGTATCAATGAATAATTTCAAAAGTCAGTTTCACAATGTACGTGTATATGTACATGTGTGTGTGTGTGCGTGTGTGTGTGTGTGTGTACGTGTGTGTGTGTGTGTGTGTATGCGATTGCCTATGTGTTTCGTTCATGTGTGTGTGTGTCTATGTGGTGTTTTTGTGTCCAAAGGTTTTGCGTGTTCGCGTGATTAAATAAATACATGTTTATACATAAATATTTATATATTTATATGTGTTTGTGGGTGTGTATATATATATGGGAGAATATACAAATAATAACAACAGACGAGGACAGGTGGTGTAAATAACAAAAGTATATATTAGTATGACGCTCGGGAATACGGAAAGTCTTTGACGTTTCGAGCTACGCTCTTCAACAGAAAGAATACGGAGACAAGGAGAAAAACACGGAGAAAAAAAATTGAATAGTGTTCAGTCAACGGTCAATCATAATAATGGCCGATCATAACAATGGCTGACCGGAAGTTAGAAATTCTTATTTCAGGAGAGCTAAGAAAGGGGGAGATAACAAACGGTGATCGGGAACGAGGGGCTGTGTGTGGGAGGTAGAATGCTGGTGATCTTGACGTATGTAGTGTGAAAATGGGGAAGGGAGAAAGGGAGAAAGTAGTTGGTCAGTTGTAGTGTGTGCGTGGTGTGATGCGAGGGTATTGGTGTGGTGTGCGTGGTGTGATGTGGGGGTGTTGGGAGGTGGGGAAGGCATGGGTGGAGTGTGGGTTAGGCTGAGGGTGGGGTAGAGGTAGGGGTCTGTGGGTAGGGTGGGGTATGTGGGTAGGGGTGGGTGGTGGGTGTAAGGAATTGGATGGGGTGGAGTGGGAAGGTAGAGTAGGAGTGTGTTGGGGTGTGGTGGGATGAGCTTATGAGGGGGTGTTGACGAGGAGGGAGAAGGGGAAGGTGGATGTAAGAGAGGGGGAAGGTGGATGTAAGAGAGGGGGAAGATGGGTATGGGAGGGGAGAGGAAGAGAGGAGAGAGGGTGGGTATAAGAGAGGGTGGGTATAAGAGAGGGAAGGTGGATTGAGAGAGGGGGAAGGTGGGTATGGGGGGAGAGAAAGAGGGGAAGGTGGGTATGGGGGAGAAAGAGAGGAAGAGAAAGAGAGGAAGAGAAAGAGAGGAAGAGAAAGAGAGGAAGAGAAAGAGAGGAAGAGAAAGAGAGGAAGAGAAAGAGAGGAAGAGAAAGAGAGGAAGAGAAAGAGAGGAAGAGAAAGAGAGGAAGAGAAAGAGAGTGAGAGAGAGGGAAGAGGGGTATGGGGGGGAGAAAGAGAGGAAGAGAAAGAGAGTGAGAGAGAGGGGAAGAGAGTGAGAGAGTAAGGGTGAGAGAGTAAGAGAGTAAGAGTGTAGAGAGTAGGAGAGTAAGAGTGTAGAGTAAGAGTTAGAGAGGGGGGAGTACGAGAGAAGAGAGTGAGAGAGAGTAAGAGAGAGGAGAGAAAGAGTAGGGGTGAAGAGAAGTGGGAGTGGAGAGAAGTATGAAGAGAGGTGAAGAGACGTACAAAGAAGTAGGAGTCGGAGCAGGAGGTGGGGGAGGGGAGAGATGGGTGGTAGGAGGGAGGGTGGGGGAGAGAGACAGGAGGAGGGGGTTAGATGAAGGGTGTAGGGGAGTTGAGCCCATGTGGCGCAATATATATGTGTGTGTGTGTGTGTGTGTGTGTGTGTGTGTGTGTGTATTCAGTCATTTGTATATTTATGTGCATAGACGTGATATATATAAAGATAGGAAGAGAAATAGATGGATACATACTTACATACATATATATATACATACATACATATATATATACATATACGTACACACATACATGCATACGTACATACATATACCTATACATACACACACACACACATATAAATACGTGTGTGTGTGTGTATAAACTTATATATATATATGTACACGTTTATGTATTATATAAATGTAAATACATGTATTTATACATAATCACATTCGCAAACTTTAAAGACATAAGCGAATGAACTCAGAT